>NC_047023.1:37035870-37344852 GCF_902652985.1 Pecten maximus
TCCTTTTATTCCTATTGCTAAGAATTTAATAATGCTTATGTAGATATCAATATACACTTTAAATTGTGTTCAGCTGAATATTTCAAACATTTATTGGTTTAGTCTATGTCAATCCATTGCTAGACAGGCTTGAGGATACAAAATATATTATGACAGCGAACAGTACAAAACAGCTCAGATGGATAAGTCAAATTCAAAATTCACTAAACATGATTTTATTTGTCACATAATCAACAGAAATTGCAAGGAAGGGGCAAACAACAAAATGTCTATAAACTGTAAGGAGTATATAGTAATATTCAATCAGCAACAATGATTCCCGTGGATCATAAGATATTATATTGAAGTAGGAAGTAAAAAGTGCCCCACACATTAGTCCATAACTATATTGATACAAGACGTACACAAATCAACGTTCAGTTTTCAATTATAAGGTAGAGTACTATAATGTAGAACGTATAAATGTGTCGACTTGTCGCCATAACTCTATCATCCCACAACAGCAGTGACAACGAAAGCAGGATTTTATGGTTTCCGTGTACGATATTGCTCTCTTCTGATTATGAGACGACGTGCGTGATTGGTGTGTGACGTAGAACGGAGGGAAACATATTGACGTCTCTGATTGGTCAATTATGTATAAAACTTAACAGCAGTACATCTTAACATTGCCCAGTCATCGTCAAGAATGACAGGCCCACGTACGTGTTTATCATAGCAATTACATTGCGTAAATGCAAAAGTGGTAAGTGATTGCGAGAAATATACGAATAATAAAAGAATGACGTAATACTCTGCACTCGGCTTTTATGTCCGTATCAGATTGGGGAGAAAGTGAAAAGGTGAAAAGCCTCTAATGTCTCTTTTATTGTCTATGATGATAAAATCATAGTTAAATATGTATAAATGTAAATGTACGTGCGTAGGTGGTCGAGTGAGTAGGTAAGTAGACACTTTGTTGGCCATAGTGTTTATGCATTTTAATGTTCGTTATAACTTATTGTACATGTCGTTGATTAATAAAGCGTAGCTTTTAGGATAAATATGTTCTGAGTATGCGTTAAGTACCATGACAGGTTACACATTTGTTCGCATACTGTAAGCCAAAGTGGTTACATTACAGAAGATACATGTAAAAGAGTGCTTTGTGATCCTGCATATCATAATTAAGTTAAGTTCAATTTGGTTTTGAAACGCCAAAAGAATAATTGAATTAGATATAGGGCTGAAATAGAATTAATTTCAAGATTTGTGAATCAGTTAAAATGTAGGTTCATTTGACGTACTGCCTTTTGTTAATATCAGTTTGTTAGTAAATGTACCATTGTACTCAATGAGACCCATACCTGCCAAGCGTAAAAATACGTCTTTGACATATCTGTTTCAAGCTAGTTTTAACTTTATGAGTGAAAGCTTTTCCGCCGCCATAATTTTGATAGACATATTGACATTCCGATAGCTTTCTCTGTTCGTTCCATTCCACGTTTTATAGTGTCTGTCCCAATCGGTGTTTGATAAAACAACAAAGATAACAATATAATATATAAAAACATAGATTTTCATGGGAACTCCTGAATTAGTACATGGTTAATAAGACCTGGCATTCCGGAATGGTAAGGCAACCTCAAGGAATGTCAACAAACACGTCTGACGTCATACCGCACGACGGGAAAAAAATCAAAATGAGATCGTAATGTAGACCATAAAACCTTCGTATCGTCAGTATCTCGAAACCTCACAGTAAGAACTCGGGTGGTGACAATGGAACCACCTCTCACATCATCATTCTCAGCCACAGCAGATAATAGTTTCTGTATCCCTTGGCTGGATATTGAGTACATGTATGCAGCATTTTATGAAACTCAAAAGTACACAAGTAAAAGACATACTTATTTTGATATTATTGCGTGTATTCAAACAAACGGGAATGTAACCTCGCCATATAGAGGATTTAGACAAAGTCTCTTACTACAAGGCCAATCCAATTACGGAAGGTCCCTTACCGATTGACTGCATATGTATCCCCAGTGTCCATTGCAGATATCTTACTGCGTTAAAATCTTTACTAATATTGGCACCAAACCAGAATATACACCCTTAGACAGGTTATGTGAAAGCTATAAAACCATGCCAAATTGATTGAATCATTATAATTGCACTTCATCTTCAAACTTTTAATATTTTTATGTCCTATTGGATTTTCCAAATTAATTTCTTTTTCTCGATTTCCACAGGCTTTGCCAGCATTATCATTGATGAGTCCTATGGTATGAAATAGCCATATATGGTTCAATCTTATGTTCATTATATTTGGCATATATAATGTTCTTTACTAATTTCATATTTAAGATACTATTCATGTTTTTGGTTCTATTATAAATACATTTTAAACAAACGCTATGATTTCAAAAGAAAGCAATGGCTGTCATGATGGTTTGCACTTAAATAATCAGTGAGTTTTAGAATCAAGACTGTGGGTGGTTAAAGATAAAATCCTCAATACTTGAAACTGGAATTGATGACTGTCATCTTTATGATCATCCACTTGCAAATATTTCCACCAAGACGCTTCGAGCTCCTTCAATAAAATTCACCTCCGGGGCGGTGAAACAACTTTACTTCGGAGACATACTGCGTCTCTGTCAGGCCATAAATCAAAAAAAAATATGGGACACCCTGCATGCTGCTTTTTGATTAGGGCTAATTTCCGGGTCAGCATAAAGTACTCGTGCATGGGTTTGGTTTTGGTCGATCATAAAACTATTCAGTTTAAAACTCAGTTTTCTGAAGCAAGTGATGATTTTCCTAAATGAGAGCGAGAGTTTACGATTATTTGTTTTCTGGTGTTGGAATATTTCAGCTCCAAGTGTGTTTTTTTGGCCGACAAGGCTATTCATCCTATGTTAGCTAAGCCGTATTCAACCCTAAAAGCTATGCAGTAACTTTGGGGTGCACTTTTACCACGTGAACTATTGTGGACCATTCTCCCAGGACGCACCTTCCGAACACGGCTAATTAATGTCAAACTTACCGTTAACAAATTTCATCATCCGTTAAGAGATTCAATGCTGACATTAGGTGAAACTTTATATTGCGGTTGAATTATATAAGTCATTCACTGTTGTTTTTGTAGTTAGTGGTAACTTAAAGAGTACCAATGCTGACAAGGGACAATTTACTTATAGGCCATCTAAATTTGATTGGGATTCCACGTGAATGGCAGACGAGTATAAAGACACTTGACATGATTTGAATCGGGGTACATAACATTATCATAATACTGTTTATGTGAGGTGATGGTAGGCAAACCACTATTAATATAGTATGGTAGTAAGATAACTTTATACCTAGTATGGTAGGAAAATCACTTTATACATATTATGGTAGGAAATCACACTATACAAAGTATGATAGCAAAATCATTGTATACCTAGTATGATAGGAAAATCACACTATACATTTTATGGTAGGAAAATCATTTTATACACAGTATGGTAGAAACATCCATGTTTCTTTCTATATATATATTGCATTTGTTTAGATTACGTTTAGGATTGTAATATCACTGGTGAGTCGTCGAAGAACTTACATATACTGCTCCATTATTTATACCATCACTTATGTTACAAAATGTGTATCCACAAGTAATATTGCCAATTTTTTTATATGTCAATTGCAATTTCTATAATTCAATCTTAGATATCCTTGTATTCGAATCAATGTTCAGTTTCTCATTTGCGCAAATCATTAACATTGACTTATTTCAACGGTAATCACCGGAAGTTATAACACAGGAAGTTAGATAGTGTAAGGCCAAAATTAATTAAACTGCATCATTCATCTGTTCCGTCCAAAGAGAGGACTTGTCGGAAATGTTAATGGCCTGAAGTGTTGATATCTAGCAGGCGACTAAAATATGACGCACGAAATATCAAAATCTAGAATGGGCGCTGTAATGGCCCCATAATTCAAAAAATGAACGATTGTCAATATTTGACTTTAACAGAACATTAACACGAAGTAACTTGAACACGCGAAAGAATGTGTGACACATAAAGACTACGGTAAACCTCGAGGAGTACACACACGTTCAAAATTCGTAGTTAGCAGAAAATGATAACTCCATCTGCCTGTGTGTATGGTTGTACTGCATGTCTACAGCAAATAACGGACGATGACGCTAGTAACTCATATTCAGTCAATAGCTACATACATGGAAGAGTATTATGAGATGGTACATGTAGTTTAAAACAACAAAACAAAATTTTGCATAATGTTATTAATTTGAAAAAAAAAAATGGTTTGTTTATATATTATGTTTAATATTTGCTGTTCGGAACAAAGAATGAAAGCATAAGAAATATTTCTGTGTATAGGTTACAGTCTTAAAGGTAAACTTATGCTCATCATGAGTATTTTTACAAGATTACATTATAATCAAACATATAAGCAATCAAAAATTGCTGGCTATATTTTTTCCAGTTTCATGTCTAATCTGAAATCAGCCCCTCGTTTTCGTTCTTGTCATAATTATACATTTTGTATATCATGAGAAGCAAAACAAGCAAGGCAACAAGTCCCTTGATATGCAGAACGGACTCAAACTAAGATTTTCTTACCCTGTGCAACCATTTTGTCAAATCGCATTATTTTCCTCATGTTAATTAATGAGAATTGTTACAAAAAGAATACTCCTCATCCTAATCCGTAATTCGATATTTCCAGCGAATATTTCCTTGATATATATATTATTACAATCATCACTGAAAGACATTTCCCAAATCAATAATTCAAGCATTAGTTCTCCTAATAAGGCACACGTTATGTACAGTTATGTGTCTCTATAGCCTCGACTTTATGACTTGGTGGTAAGACGCAGACTCAAGAGGAGAATACGTTTTGTTTTTTACGTCAACACAGTAGACAGGGTCGCTTATGATGTCTGGATTGTAACCCTCTTTAACAAGGTCTACCTTCCTATGCTTCATTGTCTGTGTGACCTCAAAATTGGTTGGGAACCTCAGAAATAAAGGTCTGGCATAGTTTGGAAGTGAGTTAGCACATTTCCGGTAGATTTGTTGTAGTACTTCCGGTGTACTGGTTGAGTGATCTTTTAGGAGAATGGCTGCCATTCCTGCCCTTCCATCATTATCTACAATACACCGAAAGTTAGTCAACACCAACATACGAGTTGAGGTATCAATCTTGCAAAAGGATTTTTCAAAATGATCAAAAGAAATTAGAAATAAAAATTGAGATTTAGATACAGCTAACCAAACATTAGTGAAGCTGCATCATACTGTTGTTTCGCCTTGTACACACTCGTCTGCCTTGTTAGTGGCCTAAATTTTTAACATATCGTATTTCAATACAACGTCAAACACTTGTGGATGTTCTGAACAGTGTCATTATCTAAATGAAACGCGACATGAATGATACGGCACATTTCGGAGAATAAAACACTGAACAAATTATTTCAGTTTAGTGTGTCGGTATGCCGATATTAGTATGAGCACATATGCAGGCTAACCTTGCGATTAATCATCAGAGGAAAAACAAATTCTGCACAGCGCATTTCGTTATAAGAAAATAGTTAAGTATTATTGTCTTATTCGGGTAATTACCAACCTGGTACCTCGACACCGTACACGTTGACATCTTGTATAAAACTCAATGTACTCAACACCTCAGCTACCTCCCGTGTTGACACGTTCTCACTTTTCCAACTGAAATGACGGCGAAGTTGTAATGTCATTAAAGAATATTACTGTAAAAACACATTTATTTGGCGCACTAAAAGTTTAACGCAAACCTTAATTAAACGTGCCAAATGCTGTCCCAGAATAGTGATTTTTTGTAGAAAAAACAATATCTAGTTATTACAACCAGCGCGATCATGATTAAGCTAGATATTCTCAGCGCTAAAGCAAAATTACCGCCAGTTGCAATAATATTAAAGGCTACATTTATTTTATATATTGAGAATTAATTAATTATTTGTTAGGACGGAGGGTTCATCTTATCATTCAGGTCTTCACACATTCAATCATGCAATAACGGGATTTGCGGAAATATAAATCCCGAACAACACTAAAAATAATCAATTTTACTAATGTGTGTATCAATTCGTAACACAGGTACTGTATGTCTATGTACATAGTGATACTAACCGAAATGTATCCCCAAGTCTGTCCCGAAAGTACAGATAATAATCTTTGTCAACGAAAACTATGTCCCCGAAGTTGAAGTAGGCGTCGCCTTTGACGAAAACATCCCTGAGGAACTTTTTCTCATTGATAGACTTGGACCCAACATAAAATTCTGTCGTAGTTTCGGGTACAGCAGATATTATCAGGCCTTCCTCACCTGTTGATTACAAATGCCATTAATTATATATAAATCAGGTATTTCTCTTAAATAAACACGCAATTTTGGCCCGGTTGTTCAAAAGGTGAGTATCACTTGATTAGTGAAAACCGTATTTACTTTAAAACCTGCGTGCGTGCGTTCGTGTGTGAGTTTGTGCGTGCGTGCGTGTGTGTGTGTGTGTGTGTGTGTGGGTGTGTGTGGGTGTGTGCGTGCGTGTGTTCGTGCGTGCGTGCATGCGTGCCTGTGAGGGTGGGTGAAAGGTTGTGTGTGAGGGAGGGTGAGGTTGTTTGAGGGAGGGTAAGATGTTGTGTGAGGGAGGGTGAGTGGTTGTGTGAGGGAGGGTGAAAGGTTGTGTGATGGAGGATGAGAGGTTGCGTGAGGGAGAGTAAGAGGTTGTTTGAGAGGGTGAGGTTGTTTGAGGGAAGTTGGGAGGTTATGTTGGGAGGATGAGAGGTTGTGTGAGGGAGGGTGAGAGGTGTGAGGGAGGATGATAGGTTGTGTGAGGAGGTAGAGAGGTTGTGTGAGGGAGGGTTAGAGGTTGTATGAGGGATGGTGAGAGATTGTTTGAGGGAGGGTAAGAGGTTGTGTGAGGTAGGATGAGAAGTTGTGTGAGGTAGGGTCAGAGGTTGTGTGAGGGAAAGTGAGAGGTTATTTGAGAGAGGGTAAGCTGTGTGTGGGAGGTTGGAAGGGTGAGAGGTTGTGTGAGGGAGTGTGAGAGGTTGTGTGAGGGAGGTAAGAGGTTGTGTGAGGGAGGGTGAAAGGTTGTGTAAGGGAGGGTAAAATGTTGTTTGAGGGAGGATGAGCACTTGTGTGAGAGAGGGTGAGAGGTTGTGTGAGGGGGGTAAGAGGTTGTGTGATGGAGGATGAGAGGTTGTGTGAGGGAGGGTAAAAGGTTGTGTGATGGAGGGTGAGAGGTTGTGTGAGGTCGTGTGTTATGTGTGGGTATTCCTTGAAATAGATAGCTGGGAAGGGACTTAAGAGTGTTAAAGAACTTTCATAAAATGTTGTCATGATAGATTTACCAGAAATGATTTTATCGTGATTGTATAATTGTTGTTAAATTGTGATTAGCCTAATAACCTTTTGAACAAATTGGCCTTGGTCAACATTTTTATGCAAATTACAAACAGATATAATTGATCAACGATTGCGAAAACAGGCATGTGTGACAGTAACATTGTGGTCATTGCCTGACGACAGAGGTCATATTGAATATCTAGAAAGACGTGTATAATAGACCTGCGCCGCAGTCGATGCATAATCCGTCCTTTCCTCTGATTGGCTCCTCTTTGACCCTATCATAGCGTATCACACGTATTTGTACACTCAGTTTGTATTTGGAAGCAAGGCGCTATAAAAGAAATCGTGCATAATTATTGATTACAAATATCAGAATGCTGTTAGAAAGTCATGTTATCAATACATGATATCAAACCTTATTTAAATAACAGCGTATTTGATTGAATTAAGTTCATCACATGCAGTGACAATAAATCATCATGTCATACGATCGTGAGTCTCTGTTCGGTTCGCCCCATTTGGGAACACTCGTCAATGTCATTAGTTATCGGTCTTTGGCCATGAAATTTGCGATCTTACTTTTCAAGTGAAAGGAAATGGAGCGCATGTTTCTATTTAGTTAATAAGCAAAGTATTCATTTCATTGTATACGCCTCGGGTGAGTAAATATACATGCCTTCTCAAAGTTAGGACAAATGTATTCTGTAGAATTTGATATAATTAAGATAATTATAAATATAATATTAAGATATGCCAGTATATCTTCCTCTTGCTTGTTAAGTGCATATTCCAAAAAGTATATCTAAGCAGAACATATGGCAAAAACCAGAACAGAAAACACCTATAGTGTGATAGCTAAGGAGTACGTTAATGTAAACATCTAACCATTAGCGGGGATATTCTTCCGACGGCCCCGACTTTGTTGGTGAGGTTCAGAGTGAGTGATGTCCCTTCTGTAGCCCCAAAATGTTCTACGATCATCGGGATTTTGAATCTGTCCTGGAATTTCTTCCATATATCCAATCGAAGACCGTTACCCATCGCAATTCGGATGTTGTGGACGCCATCAAGTGGTGACTTCAGTGAAATATATAATGGAAGAAGTATTATACAGACCAAATAAAGATGACCCCTTTTCAAAGTTAATTATATATGACGATGACTAAAGTGCAGTGTAAAACGGGCGAACCAGTAAACAGAAAGGCAAAACAAGATATTCCGAAAGTATGATGTTTAAAGTGTACCTTGAATGATTTATGTTACTGTTACTAGTTCTTAGATAATGTTGTGAATTTTAGGATCGTGAAGAAATTGTGTGAAAATGTTGTATCGTTTTCAAGATACATGTATGCGCGATTTCATGGAATGTCAATGTACACATGTATGCAAATAGTGACCTATCGCGCTGTGACGTCACAAGTGTGTTATATATAAACTATTTTCACAAATTCGCCAAAATATTTCTATTGAGTCTATTCTTAGGTAACACAAATCAACTTCAGTGATTGTAAATTACCAGTATTCATACCAAAACAACAGAAAGCAGTGTTTTTAAGTGGGGTTGGACCTTCTCTCGCCATACTGGCTCTAGGCGACTCTCACACTTGTCACGTCACGACCCGCGACGAACAGCCCTAACAGCCCTTATGTTGATTGGCTATTGACATACAGGTAAAAATATATCGCGGGACAAAGATTCAGTTGTTGATAGCTTCTAATGTTCGAGGTGAACTTTCAAATCTTTGGAACCATGCAGTCAAGCAGGTATTGTGTAAGAAAATGAATTGTGGATCGCATCTTGATTTAAACATCTTTAAAAAACGCCAGTACTCACTTCCGGAACTTTAAGAATATACCTAAAGAGTTCTCCAATATAATGTACGACTGTGACCTTGTACTTCCGGCAGTCATCCCAGTAATGGCGGGCGGAAAACTTTCGACGGAATGCCATAGTACAACCTAATTAAAAAGTAAGTCGAAACAGCAATTATATAAATTAGAAAATATCCAAGATAAAGCCACAATATTTAAACTTGAATAGGTTAAAAGGTTTATAAATGTAAAACTTTTTGTATATATATCTATGTATACTAGTCAAACACATTCAAGGTATAAAATCAGTAAAATGGGTTGCGTTCAGGTGTGTTATTCAGGCACTCAACGATCGGTGATCTCTCTTGGTTGTGTTGAGAGCTCTTAATATTCTACAAAGGCCTTTTCGTACACTCTGAAGTGCCTTGCATATGAACAAGAGCAGCACCGCCAACTAATGCATCACACGACCGTCTGACCCTATCCAATATCTTTTTGCTTGATGCTTAAATATTCTTGGATATAATGTCCCAAAGATATAAAATTAAAAAAAAATTGTAAGGAATATCTATATAAAAAAGATAGAAATAATTACCAGAAGTTTATACGATATTGTCCACCAAAAACATGTCCAAAAGTAAAAAATAATAATAAGAAGAAACATAAAGCATGAATATGAATATACCATGCCAAAATTAGGACAATAATGAATGATCTGACTGACCTGTAGACTACTGAGGAAACCCTAACTTCAAATATATGGACGGATGGACGATTCATTTATGTAAGAGAGACTGCATGCACATGACCTACTTACCGACTGCAATAGTGTTGAACAGACATAACTTTGTCGCTCCACTGTGGTAAAGAGGCGTCACAGCGTACGAAACGTCGTTGGCATTGAAATCAAATGCAGCCCAAATCCTCGAAGCGGCAATTGCCTTAGCTTGGTTACATATGGCTGGTTTGGGAAGGCCTGGAGAAAAAGACATTTTCAGCAAGGTGTGTGTACATGATATAGCATGGATCCCAGGATATATTTCGTTCATACATACCATCACAAGGTCAAGTTTTATACCTGTTTACAGCGTGGTGGTTATCGGTCAAAGGTCACGCTTCCATAATAAAACAGCTGGTGAAGAATAATCATTATGAACCCCAAGAAACTCTTATTTAATTAAAATTCTAACTAAATCATTTATCTGTTACTGGTCGTTTAAAAGAATGTACATGTCCTTAATTTGACGAATATAACAGATAACTGCAATGATTAATGGGTACATCCATAGTATTTGTCGTAGTAAACTATATGCAGAAAGTGAAATTCATACTTTAACGCAGTGCTAAAATAAAACAACGTATGAATGTGTTTTTCCGTTTTGTTTAAACTAAAATTACGGAAAAAATATGTTCGTTTAAAGTTGTTGGTTTTTGCCAGTAACATATTGGATTCCCTGTAACAGTGAAATACAGAGGAGCAAAAACTAATAATAATCAGAGTGTATCATACATATCATAACTATACTGTAACATACAGATAATAAGTAAACTTTATCACACAGAAGTTGATAATTAGAATGTACCATAAAGATGATAATTGAACTATATGATACTTATAATAACTAATCTGTACGTACAGATAATAAAAATGTATCATACAAATTATAATAAAGCAGTATTCAGATGTTTTGTCCTGCTAGAACTTATCAGAAAAACAAAGAACCTAAAGTGTTGATAGACGTACCTTAAAGTAAATCAATCATATCAATACAGAAAAAAAATCAATTACAACGATATCTCATAAATAATCATTGTGAAAAGTCAATATTGTTGAAATAAAAAAACTATCACCTCGATATAAAAAATAGCTGTAAGACTATGCAGTATTTATAAAATATGTCCTTCTTTGAGGGACTTTAGTTATCTTATGTTGGCGAGGGATTGCATAGTACCTATTCCATCTCCAAACAACAAACGAGCGGTTTCTATCTCCTCATACATGTGTGTGACCAATGAGAGGTCAGTTTTATGTCTTGTTATCTACTAACACTTTTTAGGTTTAAGTCAAGAGCATACATTTCTTTTAAAGCTTTGATGAGATAAAATATAAAATATTGGATATGTTCACCTGTTGTTCCAGACGTATAAATGTAGCATACTGGTGACATCATTGTAACATGCGAGCGCAAGTTTTTGCTCACAGGAAGCGGAAGTGTCTTTTCCATTACATTATCTAACGAATGGTATCCTGGAGGAAGATCAGATGGCAAACGTCCCTGGACGTAAATTGGTATTTTGTCTGACAAGTTGTGACGTATTCCTTCTATTGATTCTAACAGTCCGTCTCCTGTGAAATGTTGAATATGGCGAAACAACGTAAACCATCACATCTGTTAACATAGATATAGATTTCTACAAGCGGAAGTATATTTTTTCTTTTAAAACGTTGAAAAAATATGAACCATCGGAGTCACAACATTTACTTTGCGCGTATGATACTGTTCTATACAAGACAGTACACATCTATTTGTTTATTTATGTTTTGTTTTTCATATTGATATAACGTTATTTCCGAAGGCAGCCGGAGCAACGTAAAACACCAGGACTTATTTGATGGCGATATATGATACATATTCTATTTGATCCCTACCTTAATGTATTAAAATAACATAGAAACTGAATATTGCACTGACGTCACACGATTGGTTTGAATACCATTCCTATACCTGAGCCAACAATGATGACTTTGGCATTACTAGCCCGTATGGAATGAAGAAGAGGCTCTGCTGTTAAGTGGTAGTTGATGAAGGCATCCACCATACCAATTTTCTGTAGACCTATTTGAATAAGAACATACATGTACCTCAATTGCGTAAGGAAATAATCAGACATCAAAACCTATTAAAGAAGAGAAATGAGGGGAAAATGTTTATTTAGATCACGAAACTCGTGTTCTAAAGGAAAGCCACTTGTCAGCTGCTATTAAAAATTACCAAAAGATAGTCATTGACAATAAAGCAGCTCTCGTGATCATGATTCAGCATATGTGGTATTACACATTTGATGTTCAGTACGTGCTCAGGAATAGTGTAACCTATCCACATATGGAAGAAATATAATTGTATTTGCCGACCCAGTAGATGCATTTCTAAGATTGCCGATTAAAGTAGTATGTTTCAATGTAACGCTATTATTTTGACTGAAGTTTATATATGCAAATACATGTTATTGGACAATTTTAACAATACATTACGTCCTTGTTTTATTCACGATCACGTGGAGGTACATTGTAGCTATGTAGGGATAATGAAATACTATTACTCTTTTTAGAAACAGGATAATAGTTTTACTATTGGGATTTTTTCTTACGTTTCATATCATTTGGTACAAATGTATACAGCATTGGACTTCATTTCGATTTTGTTCGATGGACCCGAAAAGTGATATTGACTAAGACTTTGTCTTTCTTTTTGTATATTCTCTAGGTCTCTATAACCACATTATTCACCTCATCAGAGTTTATATCTGATCAATATTCAAAATAAAGCCGGAAAATAGGAAGCTATATCGACACTAATTGATAAAGTTGAGCTTTTATATACATATGTTATAGATATACGTTATAGATAACAATTGTTTATCACCCGTATATGTGCAGGTACACGTATTGTTGTGTTCTTACCTACACGATATCGTGTGGTGACAGGTATCGACACAATCAGGACAAAGGGGGGATACCAGCATGCAAAAGAAGCCGTAATTCTATCAAAACGAGTGCAAATTATCAACAGAATATACATTTCCATGGTAACCATTTATTAAGTACAGTGAGAATAAAACCAGGTGTCCCAGGATGGTGGGTGTCTTCTTCATAGACGACTTGCCTTGTGAATTTTGATTAGGCTTTAACCACGCCCCCAAAAGGCTAATCAGGGTGGTGCCTATGGAAAAACTATATCAACAACAGGAAAAAAAACTCCCCGTTGAGATAATGATGTCGACTTAGATCGGCTTAGAGAAAGTGCTCTTTAACTGCCTACACTGTACAACGTTACTCAGCTTTTGCAATTAGGATACATTCTGAAATACTGTATCTTCTGACGTGAATCAACATGTTCAACAGAGGATTGCATTCTGAATAATATCTTTTTTTTTCAATTTATTTTTAGGATTCATTGTAGACATAATTCAACTTTCAATGAATTAGGTTAAATTCTGAAAGTGAATAGATAGTAAATGAAAACTGATACAGTTCAACACAATTCATATCATGTTTCCAGTTGTTGTTAACACATAGAATGAACAGTTTACGACAATATCAGCCTGCTGGTATGGCGGACGAATTATACCTGAAATTCCGATTTTAAGATTCGTAAGACATGACTAATCGATATAATTTCTTTTCTTTAATAACAACCACTCCTTCCAATGTCTCCCTTACCACTGCCCCATTGCCATCCTTGTGGGAAAGGCTTCCGATTTTGTCTCCTGGCCTATAGTTTAGGTTATGCCCCTTGAGGAAGGTCATTATGGGTTCTGCCCCTAGTTGCGACCAATGTTTTAAAACTGACACTTGCGACTCTCTGTTTGGCGATTACTTTTAAAGTTGATGGCAATGACTGGTTCGCCAATTGACAGTGTGATGTGACCAGTTCTACTGTTTCGATGTGTGGTATATTGCGATTGCTTGTAAAAAAACGTCCACCAGAGCCGCATTATCCTTCTACATCGTCCTTTAAAGACCATCTTGTGATCATGTGATGTAAAACGTTTGAATATTGTATGACATATATAGAAATTATTAAGATTAAAATCTACAATGGAAAAGTAATATCCTATGAACCAAGATGAACGAAAGTTCACCAAATGGGTAAATATTTTTACATATAAAATACATACATACCAAGAAGCGTCCAGACAAAGGATGGTTCATTCTGTATCATAGCTGCCACGGTGTCACCAGGTGTTAGGTTCAGAGAAAGGACAATATTTGCAATCTTATCTGCCATGGCGTTAACTAGTTCATAGCTATACTCTTTGTCCTCGAAATACAGAAACACCTTTTTGGGGTGCTGCTTTGCATGTTTTTCGAACCTATCAATAAGGTACACTTCATTAATTAGGTCTTGATTAGTTCTATCACTAATTTTCTTTGTCCCTAACATGGTGGTAAAATCGTCCCTGATCCATGGAAACAGAGTACGCCATACTGCAATGGCGCCCCCTACAGTTCCTGCAGCACCATAAAGAACTTCCTGTCGGCTAGGAGGCATTGTCACACCACTATCAGAAAGACAAAATACAACTGCATGAAATAAATACCAACAAATGAATAATACATCAAATTGTTGGATTTTATGATAAAACGGACGTAAAGTGTTATTCATTCATCTTATTCATTGTACAATTATAATATACTGATATTTAAACACTTTGATATTTGAATATGGTTTATTACAGAAATAGTACATCTACTTGTGCAATGAAACATACCTGTGATATGGTCCTTGTACGTCAACCTTATGAGGCCGTGTTAAACAGCGACCCCTGAATAATTCCCGATTGACCTTGGCCTCAAGTAAGAGTCACATCAAGTCGAATATTGGGTCACCATATAGGAGTATATGTGCATACATAACAAAGTAACAATGTACACCTCTACCACGTTATTTTATCCCAATATTACATATAACAATGTAGACTACTAATACCAGTTATATCCGATTATTACTCATAACAGTTTAGACCACAAACACCTTACTTTATCACATTATTACATACAACAATAAAAATCACTAACACCTTATTATATCCGATTATTACCTATTACAATGTAGACCACTAACATCTTATCACATTTCATTATTACATATAACAATGTAGACCACTAACACCATATTATATCCCATTATTACTTATAACAATGTGGATAACTATAACATTATTATATCACAATATTATATATAACAATGAAGACCACTAACACCTTATTACATTCTTTTATTACATATAACAATGTAGACCACTTACACCTTATTATATTCTATTATTACATATAACAATGTAGACCACTTACACTTTATTATATTCTATTATTACATATAACAATGTAGACCACTTACACCTTATTACATTCCATTATTACATATAACAATGTAGACTACTTACACCTTATTACATTCCATTATTACATATAACAATGTAGACCACTTACACCTTATTACATTCCATTATTCATATATAACAATGTAGACCACTTACACCTTATTACATTCCATTATTCATATATAACAATGTAGACCACTTACACCTTATTACATTCCATTATTACATATAACCGCGTAGACCTCTAACAACTTATCACATTCTATTATTACATATAACCGTGTAGACTTCTAACACCTTATTATATTCTATTATTACATATAACAATGTAGACCACTTACACCTTTTTTATTCTATTATTACATATAACAATGTAGACCACTTACACCTTATTACATTCCATCATTACATATAACAATGTAGACTACTAACACCTTATTACATTCCATCATTACATATAACAATGTAGACTACTAACACCTTATTACATTCCATTATTACATATAACAATGTAGACTACTTACACCTTATTACATTCCATTATTATATATAACAATGTAGACCACTTACACCTTATTACATTCCATTATTACATATAACCGTGTAGACTTCTAACACCTTATTACATTCCATTATTACATATAACAATGTAGACCACTTACACCTTTTTTATTCCATTATTACATATAACAATGTAGACTACTTACACCTTATTATATTCTATTATTACATATAACAATGTAGACTACTAACACCTTATTATATCATATTATTTTAATAATACAATAGAATATAATAGGAATCCTTTAAAAAATCTTAATCAAAATCCAACCCCAATTTCTCGGATATGAGACGTTTTCCTCCCACTCCTGCAGATCGCCTCTGTTAACTGCATGTTTACCGAACTCTTTTAAATGCTGATGAAACGAATGTACATATTTACTGCTTAAAAATGCAAACACTTACTACTACCATTGAATGACTTAAAGTTTCTCTTAATGTCAGTATTATTTCTTAACGGATGATTTATTTTGTTAGGGTTAACTGTGACATTAATTAGCCGTGTTCAGTGAGTGCGGATTTGGAGAATCGGACAAGATAGTTTTCATCAGTATTGTTGTCATTTGGTTGCATTCGGAACTCGTGGGCAAAGATATATAACTTTTACTGACTTTGAAGAGTGTTTAGGAATGTTAAGTGAATGAATTGTAGAAGACCTGACGATTTACTCCCTCGATAATTAAATCAAATCGATAACACCGTTATATAAATGACGTATATTTGAATGCATTGACAATACAAACTCCTTATTCGAAATAACCATTGAAATATTTTATCAATACATAGATGTATATACGATTTCTTTTCAGCGACTTGCTTCCAAATATAATCTGAGTGCACAGATACGTGTGATATGTTTAATAGGATCAAAGAGGAATCAATCAGAGGGAATGACGGATTCTGCGATTACTGCAGCGCAGATCTGTTAATGGTCAAGGATAATCGGCTCTTTTGTCAGTCAATACTCAATGTAACAGCCACATACCCTGTTTTTGATGCGAGTGCGTGTTTACTTGAAATTAAGAAGTATTGGTTATAGTATAGAAAAAATACATTTAGAATATAGTTTATTGTCAATGTTAAACATGAATGAATTAAAAAAAATGAACACAAGGTTTATTCCGGAATATCACAAAGAGAAGAACATAC
Organism: Pecten maximus; assembly: GCF_902652985.1. Lineage (NCBI taxonomy): Eukaryota > Metazoa > Mollusca > Bivalvia > Pectinida > Pectinidae > Pecten > Pecten maximus. Next base: position 37,052,887 of record NC_047023.1, read on the forward strand.
TGCAGCCTCCCAAAGCACATGTACGCACTCACCACACGCACGCATATATATATATATACAGCCAATCATTGGTCTACCTTTAAAACCGAAGAAGTCCGACTGGGACAAACACAAGGTACATGTTTTAGCCTCTTGAATTTTACACCTTTAAAGTATACACCATAGACACTTTATTTTGGTTTATACATTAGGACACATTTCAGTTAGTACCAGTCTATGAAAAAGGTAGCACTTGAGTTTAACTTGTGACATAGATAAGTATTATTTATTTAAAAATATAGATATATCTATATATTGCACTGTATCGTGGAATGTGTCAATTACATATAACTATTTCACATCACAGTTTGAAACGTAAGAACGTGTCCACGCGTGTGATAGCCGAGTCGTTGAGTACATCGAGCTCTATACAAGATGTAAACGTATACAATGTAGAAGTGCTGGGTTAGTAAAACATAACGAATATCAACCTACAAGAGTAAAAGGAATTCAAACTTCAAATTTATATAACTAGAAGAGTTTATATATTGTCACGGAAGATACAAGGATGATCAGACGAGGTGTTGGAAGGAAGTTTAATTAAATCCCAAATCCGATAGCAAACCTAAAATATCTCAGCATTGATAATTACTTATAACAATTATATGTAATTACAATCCTTGGTTACCTTTTGTAAGTTAAGCACCTGAAAAGAAGAGAGTTTAAACCAAATTTCATGTTCTAATCGCAAAGTGTGGCCACAAAAAAACAACGTATTATCCTCATTCTAACACGTTTACTGTTAAATATATTTAGAAACGTTCTTTAACATCGCTACAAATATGCTTTAAAATACTCGGTGACCTCCGCTAGTGACGTTTCGTACTGTAGCGCACAGTCCAGTTAGAAAAAAGCTTTCAAAGTCGGTCGTTTGGCCACGCCCATATTGACGAGAGTACGATCTGTATGTTGACGAGGCGGTGGATTTTGATTGTTGCGAAAGTTCTCTTACCGAAGATTTAACGACATATTTGGATTAAACTCTACTGTATTGATAGCGATAAGTGCGTTTCGACAAAATCAGTGTTGGTGTGTTTCTATAGACCGAATCGTAATGTGACGTTTTGTGCACTTGTTTCGTATTTCATTTTGATTTCGTTTGGCTAGATGCCTACACACGGACGGAATGAACTCTACTTTCTGTTAATGTGTCTCCATTACAATGCTTCAGTGACGATTCATTACTGTGATATGAAATTCGCTATCACAGCCGAACTTGATTAGTAGAAACGGGGCGTAGGTTAAGTGCGATGGGCGGGGCTTAACACGATTGATCATGTTTCCATCGCAGATTACAACATGTTCCGTATACAATCAAAGCACTCGATCCAAACTAAAAGTGTTAGAATAAAGAATTAAAATAAATTTGGGTTACTGATTATCAAAAAATATATACATTCAGGGAATAATATATGACTAACTTCTCGACATGAAACTGAAAATATGATAAATGAAAAGAATAAGGTACAACTTTAGTGATATTTTCGCTTTATCAAACTTCCATATGACATGCAAAGTGCTTTGCCATTATATATACATATGCCATATATTATATATTCCTTGGACAGCATCTAAGTCGACTGTTAGGACTAATCAGATGCCCTGGTTTCTACGTATGTATTTCTGTTGTGGGAGGAGACAAAAGAGCTACTTTAATTCTAGATACGTTGAATTAATGTGAAGACTATTTACTTGGCCTACTGTACCTGTTGATTGCATCTTTGAATTCAGGAGCTTTACTTTGCTGATCAAATTTGGATTTTGACACATATGATTTTGGCACATTTCAAACGTAGTAAATGCGAAAGATTTTGAAAACTTTATAGTACAAAACGTGTAATAAATTCATATTAAGTTTTGCATTCATTTTATTAAGCAATTGCTATGTTGATGAATATTTATTTACCAATGATATTGAAAGAAACTTGTATGTCTTTACTCTACATGCTAAACTTGAATATAAAATAAAGTGACATATTTTTGTAAAAACAATCGTCCCAGGACAACGAAAACTGATATCTTAGATAAGTAATAAATGATGAACTTTTACTTCACAACAATCTACCTTTAACGTCGTTCGCCATTCTTTGGTTATGTGTGTTTATGTTTTCCAATACGGTACATCATTGGTGTATTACAAAAACTTCGTTAATAATATAACAATATAAGAGTTACTAGCGAATATTTTAGTTTGGAGATTTCTGTTGAAATCATCAAACAATACTAGTTCTTCAGTATACTGATATGACTAACCCCAGCTAGCCCGTGACACCTTTTCGATACATGCGTTTTACATAACTTGTCACAATCTGCATTACATTCATACATACATATATAGTATACATGTATAAAATTATAATTGTTAAGCAGCCCATTTCATTCATATATACCTTTTATATTAGTGCCATCAATTTCGAACACTGATAACGTATATATACCAACAGCTGTTTGCAATAAAAAGAGGAAAATACACATATTGTAAATATTTGTGTGTATAATAATCACAATTCAGTAGGGGAGGCAGTTTATTTATACACAGAGTAACATATCTAATGGTAAATTTGGTTGTAGACCTCCGTGACTATATGGAATGTATTCCCTGTTTGCAATCATTGATATGCCTGCAGGTAAGTAGCATATGAAACTCGTTCAATAATTCTATAGCACGTAGAGTGTAAGAGTTTCTTGATCAAATCACGTATAACATTAAATAACCGGTTGTGTGATAATTAGTGTTCTCATTATTTAACAAATGAATTAATGTATTAAACACATATGGATATCTGTCCAAATAATAATTATATAATTCAGGTTTTCTCAACCGAGAATATCGTTCAATTAATAATTGTTCGTTTATTGTAAATAGTTCATAGAACCCTCTGTTTAACTGAAGCTTATTTATTTCACCATGCGTTAGTCCCCGAGGCTTGCTGTAACCTGTCCCAGCACACAATAACTAACCCAGTCTCCTCAACTCAATATGGAAAAATCTGATCAGTGACACTTTCCCTAATATTATATGTGTAATAAAAGAACAGTTTTATTGTACAGATGAATAGACTGTTTAAGCATTTGTCAGCAGTAAATATGTACTTTCGTTTCATCAGCATTTAAAACAGCTCGGTAAACATGCAGTTAGCACATGCGATCTGCACGAATGGGAGGAAAACGTCTCATATCCGAGATATTGGGATTGGATTTTGATTCCTATTATATCCCATTGTATTATTAAAATAATGTGATATAGAAAAATGTAATAAGGTGATAGTAGTCTGCATTGTTATATATAATAATTTGATATCATAAGGTTTGTGGTCTATATTGTTATGTGTAATAATCGGATATAATAAGGTGTTAGTGCTCTCCATTGTTACTGTATGCACATATACTCCTATATTGTGACCCAATATTTATCATCGACTTGATGTGACTCTTACTTGAGGCCAAGGTCAATCGGGAGTTATACAAGGGTTGTTGTTTAAGAAGGCCTCACAAGGTTGACGTACAAGGACCATAACACAGGTATGTTTCATTGCACAAGTAGATATACTATTTCTGTAATAAAACATTTACAAATATAAAGTGTTTAAATATCAGTATATTACAATTGTACCATGTATAAGATGAATTCACCAAACCCCACAATTAGATGTTTTATTCGTTTTGTGATATTCATTCATGCAGTTGTATTTTTGTTCTTTCTGATAGTGGTGTGACAATGCCTCCTAGCCGACAGGAAGTTCTTTATGGTGGTGCGGGAACTGTAGGGGGCGCCATTGCAGTATGGCGTACACTGTTTCCATGGATCAGGGACGATTTTACCACCATGTTAGGGACAAAGAAAATTAGTGATAGAATGAATCAAGACCTAATTAATGAAGTGTACCTTATTGATAGGTTCGAGCAACATGCAAAGCAGCACCCCAAAAAGGTGTTTCTGTATTTCGAGGACAAAGAGTATAGCTATGAACTAGTTAACGCTATGGCAGATAAGATTGCAAATATAGTCCTTTCTTTGAACCTAACACCTGGTGACACCGTGGCAGCTATGATACAGAATGAACCATCCTTTGTCTGGACGCTTCTTGGTATGTATAATTTTATATGTGAATATATTTACACATTAGGTGAACTTTCGTTCATCTTGGTTTACAGAATATTACTTTTCCATTGCAGAATTTATTGATAACAATTTCTATATCTGTCATAAAACATTTACACTTTTTGCATCACATCATCTCAAAGTGGTCTTTAAGGTCGACGTAGAAGGATAATGTGGCTCTGGTGGAATTTTTTTACAAACATTCGCACTGTTATACCACACAGCGAAGCAGTAGAAACTGTTCACATCATACTGTCAATTGGCGAACTAGTCATTGCCATCTACTTAAAAACTACTGGCCAAACAGAGAGTCACAAGTGTCAGTTTTAAAACCTTGTACTTGATAAATGGTTACCATGGAAATGTATATTCTGTTGATAATCTGCCCTCGTTTTGATAGAATTACGGCTTCTTTTGCATGCTGGTATTCCCCCTTTGTCCTGATGTGTCGATACCTGTCACCACACGATATCGCGTAGGTAAGAACACAACAATTCGTGTACCTCATAATAAAGGAGTGATAAACAATTTTTATTTATAGCGTATATTTATAACATATGTATATCTTTTTATTTTGAATATTGAGGTGAATAATGTGGTTATAGAGACCTAGAAAATATACCAAAAGAAAGACAAAGTCTTAGTCAATATCACTTTTCAGGTGCATCGAACAAAATTGAAATGAAGTCCAATGCTGAATAGATTTGTACCAAATGATATGAAACGTAAGAAAACATCCCAATAGTAAAAATATTAACATGTTTCTAAAGAATGCAATAGTATTTCATTATCCCAATATAGCTACAATGCATCTCCGTGTGATCGTAAATAAAACAAGGACATAATATATTGGTTTTCCAATAACACGTTTTTGCATATATAAACTTCAGTCAAAACTTTAATCGGCAATCTTAGAAATGCATCTGCTGGGTCGGCGAATAAAATTAAATTTCTTTCATATGTGGATTGGTTACAATGTTCCTGAGCACGTACTGAACATCAAATGTGTATACCACATATGCCGAATCATGATCACGAGAGCTGCTTTATTTTCAATGACTATCTTTTGGTATTTATTAATAGCAGCTGACAAGTGACTTTCCTTTAGAACAAGAGTTTCCTGATATAAATAAACGCTTTTCTGAACTTTTCTCTTATCTTTCAGAGCACGTGCTTTTGAGGTCAACTATCAGTTATATCCCTCATTTCTCTTATTTAATAGGTTTTAAAGTCTGATAATTTCCGTGTACAATTGAGGTATGTTCTTATTCAAACAGGTCTACAGAAAATTGGTATGGTGGATGCCTTCATCAACTACCACTTAACAGCAGAGCCTCTTCTTCACTCAATCCGGGCTAGTAATGCCAAAGTCATCATTGTTGGCTCAGGTATATGAATGGTGTTCAAAACAATCGTGTTACGTCAGTGCAATATTCAGTTTCTATGTTCTATTTTAATACATAAAGGTAGTAATACAATAGAATATGTATCATATATCGCTATCAAATAAGTCCTGATGTTTTACGTTGCTCCTGGTGCCTACGGAAATAACGTTATATCAATATGAAAAACAAAACATAGATAAATGTGTACTGTCTTGTATAAATAGTATCATAAGCGCAAAATAAATGTTGTAACTCCGATGGTTCATATTTTCTAACGCTTGTAGAAATCTATATCTATATTGACAGATGTGATGGTTTACGTTGTTTCTCCATATTCAACATTTCACAGGAGACGGACTGTTAGAATCTATTGAAGAAATACGTCACAACTTGTCTGACAAAATACCAATTTACGTCCAAGGACGTTTGCCATCTGATCTTCCTCCAGGATACCATTCGCTAGATAATGTAATGGATAAGACACTTCCGCTTCCTCTGAGCAAAACCTTACGCTCTCATGTTACAATGATGTCACCAGTATGTTACATTTACACGTCTGGAACAACAGGTAAACGTGTCCAATATTTCATATTTTATCTGATTAAAGAAATATATGCTTTGGACTTAAAAAGTGTTAGTACATAGCAAGACATAAAACTGACTTCTCATTGATTACACATATGTATGAATAGATAGAAACCGCTCGTCCGCGCATCATCATGAACGTGAATCTGTTGTGACGTTACCACTCTTCGGCGGAAAAATAATCAGTCGAATATTGAAATTAGCAAACTACTTTGTAAGTTTGACGTGTTAAAATATTGCCTTCTTTTGAGGGCCAATAGCGTTGTCTAGAGATTGAATAGGTTCTATGCCATCCCTTTCCAACATTAGATAACTGAAGTCCCTCAAAGAAGGACATATTCTATAAATATTGCATAGTCTTATAGCTATTTATAGCTAGATGGTAGTATTTTTATATTTTATATCAACAATATTGACTTTTCATAATGATTATTTATCATGAGATATCGTTGTAATTGTTTGTTTGTTTGTTGTTTTTTTGTTGTATTTATATGATTGATTTAATTTAAGGTACGTCTATCAACACTTAAAGTTCTTTGTTTTTCTGATGAGTCCTAGCAGCAAAAAACATCTGTAGAATACTGCTTGATTATAATTTGTATGATACACTTTTATTATCTGTACGTACAGTTTAATAGTTGTAATTATCATACATTTCAATTATCATCTTTATGGTACATTTTGATTATCAACTTCTGTGTGATAAAGTTTACTTATTATCTGTAAGTTACAGTATAGTTATGATATGTATGATTCACTCTGATTATTATTAGTTTAAACGAAACAGAAAAACACATTCATACTTTGTTTTAATTTAGCACTGCGTTAAGTCATGAATTATACTTTCTGTATATAGTTTACTACGACAAATACCCGGGTACTATGTACTATGTACCCATTAATCATTGCAGTTAACTGTTATATTCGTCAAATTAAGGACATGTACATTCTTTTAAACGACCATTAACAGATAAACGATTTAGTTAGAATTTTAATTGAATAAGAGTTTCTTGGGGTTCATAATAATTATTCTACACCAGCTGTTTTATTATGGAAGCGTGACCTTTGACCGATAACCACTACGCTGTAAACAGTTGTAAAACTTGACCATGTGATGGTATGTATGAACGAAATATGTCCTCGGATCCATGCTATATTATGTACACACACCTTTCTGAAATTTATTTTTTTCTAGGCCTTCCCAAACCAGCCATATGTAACCAAGCTAATGCAATTGCGGTATCGAGGATTTGGGCTGCATTTGATTTCAATGCCAACGACGTTTCGTACGCTGTGACGCCTCTTTACCACAGTGGAGCGACAAAGTTATGTCTGTTCAACACCATTGCAGTCGGTAAGTAGGTCATGTGCAGTCTCTCTTACATAATGAGCCGTCCATATATTTAATGTTAGGGTTTCTTCATTGGTCTACAGGTCAGTCAGATCATTCATTATTGCCCTAATTTTGGCATAGTATGTTCATATTCAGCTTTATTTTTCTTCTTATTATTGTTTTTAGCTTTTGGACATGTTTTAGGTGGACAATATCATATTAACTGTTTTTTGCTTCATTTGGACATTAAATCCAAGAATACTTTATATATCAAACAAACATTATTGGATAAGGGTCGGATGGTTATATCAAGCATCCGTTGGAGTGCTCCTCTTGTTCATATGCAAGGCACTTCGGAGTGTCCCAACAGGTCTTTGTAGAACATTAGACTTCTTGTTACCCAATGTTCAACGACGGCTTACCGAAGGGTGCATTTTGCTTTTATTTAACATGATCATATGACGTCATGTGACATCATGTGACAACTCAACCAGGAGAGATCATCGGTTGTTGAAAGTCCATCTGACCGCAACCGATTTAATTTTTGATACCGTAAATGTGTTTGGTACTAGTATACATAGATATTTATACAAAAAGGTGTTACGAATCTATACCTATTACCTTGCTCTACCTTTAAGTTTTTGGTAATGTTTTGGATATTATCTAATTGTCATAATTGCTGTCTCGACCTAATTGTTAATTAGGTTGTACTATGGCATTCCGTCGCAAGTTTTCTGCCCGCTATTACTGGGATGACTGCCGGAAGTACAAAGTCACAGTTGTATATTATATTGGAGAACTCTTTAGGTATATTCTTAAAGTTCCGGAGGTAAGTACCATCGATTTTTTAAGATGTTTAAATCAAGATGAGAATCACAATTATTTTTTCTTACACAATACCTGGTTGTCACCATGGTTCCAAACATTTGAATGTTCACCTTGAACTTTAGAAGCTAAGCTATCAAAAACTTTGTCCCGCGATATAAGTCGTCAAAACGGGCTATGTTTACCTGTATGTCAATAGACAATCACATTAGGGCTATCCGTCGCGGGTCGTGACGTGACAAGTGTGAGAGTCGCCTAAAGCCATTATGGCGAGAGAAGGTCCAACCCCACTTAAAAACACTGCTTTCTGTTGTTTTGGTATGAAGACTAGAAATTTACAATCAATGAAGTTGATGTGTGTTACCTAAGAATAAACTTGCTAGAAATATTTTAGCAAATTCGTGAAAATAGTTTATGTATAGCACACCTGTGACGTCACACCGCGATAGGTCGCTATTTTCATGCATGTGTACATTGACATTCCATGAAATTGCGCATATAGAAATCATACAAGGTACACTTTAAACATCAGAATTTCGGAATGTCTTGTTTTGCCTATCTGTTTACCGGTTCGCCAGTTTTACACTCTACTTTAACTTTATAAATGGATCATCTCTATTTGATCTGTATAACACTTCCTCCATTATATATTTCACTGAAGTCACCACTTGATGGCGTCCACAACATCCGAATTGCAATGGGTAACGGTCTTCGATTGGATATATGGAAGAAATTTCAGGACAGATTCAAAATCCCGATGATCGTAGAACATTTTGGGGCTACAGAAGGGACATCACTCACCATGAACCTCACCAACAAAGTCGGGGCCGTCGGAAGAATATCCCCGCTAATGGTTAGATGTTTACATTAACGTACTCCTTAGCTATCACACTATAGGTGTTTTCTAAAAAAAAAAAAGGAAAACAAATTGCAACTAATCAGCATTTGGTTAACGTTGGAGGTTATTTATTTATATCTCATAATGAACGATAGAGAGTTTTCTGTTACCAATGATCTAAATCCACGTTTATAAAATTAAAAACAAAATACACATTTAGGTTCATTTAGAAAATATTGACGATTTTGCTAGCATTAAGGTAAAGTAAAACGATTTGGCTTTAAAGAAAATCAAGTGTTAGGAGATGCAACTGAACCTACATAATACATTTGTACTCTCCATAGGTGTATAAAATGACATGAATTCACTGTACTTTGTTTAGTACCTAAACAGAAACATGCGCTCCATTTCATTTCACTTGAAAAGTAAAATCGAAAAATTCATGGCCAAAGATCGATAACTCCTATTGACATTGACGAGTGCTAACCGAACTGAGACTCACGATCGTATGACACGATGATTTATTGTCACTTAATGTGATGAACTTAATTCAATCAAATACGCTGTTAATTTAAATGAGGTTTGATATCATGTATTGATAACATGACTTTCTAACAGCATTCTGATATTTGTAATCAATAATTATGCACGATTTCTTTTATAGCGACTTGCTTCCAAATACAAACTGAGTGTACAAATACGTGTGATACGTTATGATAGGGTCAAAGAGGAGCCAATCAGAGGAAAGGACGGATTCTGCATCAACTGCGGCGCAGGTCTGTTATACACATATTTATAGAAGTTCAATATGACCGAAGAATACTTTCTTTGTTGCCAGGCAATGTTACTGTCACACATACCTGTTTTCGCAATCGTTGATCAATTATATATGTTTGTAATTTCCATAAAAAATGACGACCAAGGCCAATATGTTCAAAAGATAATTAGGCTAATCACAGTTTAACAACAGTTTTACAATCGTGATAAAATCATTTCTGGTGAAACTATCTTGACAAAATTTTATGAAAGTTCTGTAACACTCTTTGTCCTCTTCCCAGCTATCTATTTCAAGAAAGACACACACATAAAACACAACATCACACCATCTCTCACACAACCTCTCACCATCCCTCACACAACCTCTCACCATCCCTCACATAATCTCTCACTCTTCCTCACGCAACCTCTCGACCTCCTCACACAACATCTCACCCTCCCTCACATAACCTCTCAGCCTCCCTCAAACAACCTCACCCTCTCAAACAACCGCTTACTCTCCCTCACAGAACCTTTCACCCTCTCTCAAACAATCTCGCACCCTTCCTCACACAACCTCTCACCCTCACTCACATGCACGTCCGCACGCACGAACGCATGCCCGCGCACACACGAACGAACACATGTTTTAAAGTAAAGACGGTTTTCACTAATCAAGTGATAATCACCTTTTGAACAAATGGGCCAAGAGTGTGTGTTTATTTAAGAGAAATACCTGATTTATATATAATTATTGGCATCTGTAATCAACAGGCGAGGAAGGCCTAGTTATATCCGCTGTACCCGAAACTACGACAGAATTTTATGTTGGGTCCAAGTCTATCAATGAGAAAAAGTTCCTCAGGGATGTGTTCGTCAAAGGCGACGCCTATTTCAACTTCGGGGACATAGTTTTCGTTGACAATGATTATTATCTGTACTTCCGGGACAGACTTGGGGATACATTTCGGTAAGTATCACTACGTACATAGACATACTGTACCTGTGTTACGAATTGATACATAAATTAGTAAAATTGATTATTGTTAGTGTTGTTCGGGATTGATATTTCCGCAAATCCCGTTATTGCATGATTGAATGTGTGATGAACCAAATGATAAGATGAACCCTCCGTCCTAACAAACAATTAATTCATTCTCAATATATAAAATAAATGTGGCCTTTAATATTATTGCAACTGGCGGTAATTTTGTTTTAGCGCTGAAAATATCCAGCTTAATTATGATCGCGCTGATTGTAATAACTACCGTATATCGTTTTTTTTTAGCGTATGCCAAATTTCGCGTTTTCTGTACAAAATGACACGTTTTATTTTTAGCGTATTTCATTTTTAGCGTTTTCACAACGTGTAATTCAAATTTTAGCGTACATATGTTTCATATACAACAAAAACGAAGAAGTACAGTAATAATAATTCATATACACGTTTGTTTGCTTCAGCAAACACAGGTCTGTCCCTGACCGGATTTTCTTTGTCCTTCCCTGTAACGGTTACAAATCGTAGCATGGCCATGTTTCACTTGGCACTCTCGTTATGATTTCAAATAGATCTATACAAAGGACAAAACATACGGTCAACTGTGAGTACATTTTTATTGAATAAAACAGTTCAGTCGAGTCACGGCCAATTAAGCACACCTGTATACGGCATGTGTAAACAGATGATCGGTTCATGAGAACACCCCTACAAGGGAGCTAAGTCTTACTGTAAAATGTGACCAATTTTAGCGATATCTTATAATTCGCGACAGAGTCTGGTCGCGAAAATAGCGAAATTAGACACTCGCTAAAAAAAACCGATATACGGTATATATTGTTTTTCTACAAAAATCGTTTAATAAGGGTTTGTGCTAAACTTTGAGTGCACCAAAATGAATGTGTTTACAGTAATATGTTTCAATGACATTACAACTTCGTCGTCATTTCAGTTGGAAAAGTGAGAACGTTTCAACACGGGAGGTAGCTGAGGTGTTGAGTACACTGAGCTTTATACAAGATGTCAACGTGTACGGTGTAGAGGTACCAGGTAAGTAATTACTCGAATAAGATCATAATACTTAACTTTTTTTTTAGTTCGTATAACAACATGCGTTGTGCAGAATTTGCTTTTCCTATAGTGATTAGTCGTAAGATTTTCCTGCATATGTGCTCATACTGATATCGGCATACCGACAAACTAAACTGAAATACTATCATATAAGTCCATCTCGTTTAGTGTTTTATTCCCCGATATTTGCCTTAACATGCATGTCGAGTTTTAATCGATTTAGATAATTACATTGTTCCAAATATGTACACGTGTTTGAAATCGAATACGATATGTCGCCACTTAAGGCCACTAAAATTGCAGACGAGTGTAAGCAGGACGAAGCAACAGTATGATGCAGCTTACATGGATGTTTGGCTAACTGTATCCAGCTTTCATTTTTTACTTTACTTCTATTTTTTGTATATGTTGAAAATTCTTTATGCAAGATTGCTACCCAAACTCGTATTTTGGTGTTGACTAACATTTCGGTGTATTGTAGATAATGATGGAAGAGCAGGAATGGCAGCCATCCTCCTTAAAGATCACTCAACCATAACACCGGAGGTACTACAACAAATCTACCGGAAATGCGCTAAATCACTTCCAAAGTATGCTAGGCCTATATTTCTGCGGTTCCAAACCACTTTTGAGGTCACACAAACAATGAAGCATAGGAAGGTAGACCTTGTTAAAGAGGGTTACAATCCAGACATCATAGGCGAACCTGTCTATTGTGTTGACGTAAAAAACAAAACATATTCTCCTCTTGAGTCTGCGTCATTCCACCAAGTCATAAAATCGAGGCTGTAGAGATACTTCTCCTACTGTAAATAACCGTTCACGCTAACTTATGCTTGAAATATTGTTTGGGTAATGTCTTTCAGTGAAGATAGTAACGGAAGATACTGAGCAAATATTCGCTGAAGATATCAAATTGCCGATGAGGTTGAGGAGTGTTCTTTTTTGTAGCACAATTTTAATTAACAAACATAAGCAAAGTAATAAGGTTTGATAAAGTGGTCGCGCGGGATAAAAACATCTTAATTTGTATCCGTTCTACATATCAAGGTTACCGGCTACCATGTTTGTTTTACTTCTCTCAATATATATGGTATGTTTGATTTAAATGTAATATTCTAAAAAATACTTTGCTTATACTTTCATTCTTTTTTCCCAAACAGCAAATATCAGATATGATATATAACCAAACAATTTCTTTCAAATTAATGACATCTTCGGATAGAAGACACTCTGAACAAAAAAAAAAAAAAAAAAAAGATAACATCTATTCACTACTAATGTCTTTTAATTGGTTCTAAACTTACAAGTAAATGACAAATAATTGCCAAACACTTCAACCACGTGACAGCTAAAGAGTTGGAGGGAACTGGAAACAGGATATTCCCCAGATTAAAAAACTGATACTATAATGTGATGTAAAATGATATAGCCATTTCAAAATAAGCAGAGTAATATATTGTCCACCAGGAAAGAACTTTGCATGTCGTTGTCGAAGTCTTGACGAAATGGAGAACGTGTCTGCAAATATATATAAAAAAAAATAAAAACCAAAAAGAGGAAAGATCTTAAAATAGGGAGGGAGGGTGGGGTTTTACTTATCTCGGTAGCTTTTCCAAATATGTCTACCGGATATACTGTGCGAAGGGGAATTACTCCAAGATTAGGAGAGGTAACTTGGTACACTGCAAAGCAAAGCAATGAATAGAGAAATACCGCATGTTGTCGTATAATTCCCGTGCAAACTAGAAAAAAGAATTTAATAAACATATATCAAACTAGCCCCCAAATTAATAAGCTAGTCTTCAATTGATCAATGAAATTATATTTAAGAAATAATTTCTATTATGTTTAAATATTTGTTTTGTTGTTTTGAGCAAGATGAAACATCTCATAATACTCTTATGTAGCTATTGATCGAATAGGAGTAAGTAGGGTCAAACATCTGCTAGCTATGAAACATTAACATGTAAATATCTCCTGTATTCTAGTGATCAACTGAGATATTGAACATTGATTCTAAGACAAGGATATCAAAGACTTAATTATGGAAATTCTGGCAAATGATATATGGATAAATGGCAACAGTACCTGTAGATATAAATGTAACATGTGCAGTTGGTGCTGAATAAAGAATGGATGTATATACGTTCTTTGTCAATTCCTTAGTGATATTACAGTCTGAACGTTATCTAATTAAAGAAACAACTTATATAGAAGGAATCATGGATTCTTCGCAATATCTTAATATCTACAGTTAAATAGATAGCATCCGACAATTGTGTAATTCATCATACGTATGTTATAGTGATTGTCCTACCATGTTATATTTATAATGGTTTTTCAACCATATTGTGTTGATGGTGATTTTCCTACCATACTATTCTTATAGTGATTTTCCTACCATACTATGTATTTTGTGTTTTTCGTACCATACTATGTTTATAGTGATTTTCCTACCATACTATGTATGTTGTGATTTTCGTACCATACTATGTATATTGTGATTTTCCTACCATACTATGTATATTGTGATTTTCCTACCATATATGTTTATAGTGATTTTCTTCCATAATATGTTTACAGTAATTTTTTAACTGTGTTTGTAGTGATTTTCCTACCATATTACATCAATAATGACATTCTTCCCATGCTATGTTTACAGTGATTTTCCTACCATATATGTTTATATTGATTTTCTTCCATAATATGCTTACAGTAATTTTGAGCTGTGTTTGTAGTGGTTTTCCTACCATACTTTGTTTTAGTGATTGTCCTACCATACTGTGTTTTTAGTGATTTTCCCACCATATTACATCAATAATGACATTCTTCCCATGCTATGTTTACAGTGATTTTCCTGCCATACTGTGTTTTAGTGATTTTCGTACCATGCTTTAACACGCTCGTGTTGCATATTGATATTCACTCCTACTATGCATCGAGTCATTCATTTACAGTATACAAAACGTTTAGAACACAGTGTAAAATGTATACAAACAGTGCAAAATCATTATGTTAGCGATCGCCAATACTGACTGATAATTACTACTAAAGTTTCGAAATATGTCACTCCAAATAAACAGTATTAGGATGACGTCTTTGTACCTCGATTCAAACCTAAATATTGTCAAGCGTCATATATACAACCTCCATTCACGTGGACTCACAACTCATTTCGCTGACCTACATACATGTATAAGTAAATTGTCCCTTGCCCGCATTGGTACTCTATACGCTACCACTTACTACAATTGCACCGCAACTTAAAGTTTCTTTTAATTCCAGCATTATTTCTTAACGGATGATTTATCCGTGTTCTGTAAGCGCGGATTTGGGGACTCGGACAAGATAGTTTTTATCAGTATTGTTGTCATTTGGTTGCATTCGGAACTCGTGGGCAAAGATCAATAACTCTTACTGACTTTGAAGAGTGTTTAGGAATGGTAAGTGAATGAATTGTTGAAGACATGATGATTTACTACCTCGATAATTAAATCAAATCGATAACACCGTTATATAAATGACGTATATTTGCATGCATTGACAATACAAACTCCTTATTCGAAATAACCATTGAAATATTTGATCAATACATAGATGTATATACGATTTCTTTTCAGCGACTTGCTTCCAAATATAATCTGAGTGCACAGATATGTGTGATATGTTTAATAGGATCAAAGAGGAACCAATCAGAGGGAACGACGGATTCTGCAATTACTGCAGCGCAGATCTCTTAATGGTCAAGGATAATCGGCTCTTTTGTTCAGTCAATACTCAATGTTACAGTCACATGCTCTGCTTTGCAGTTGGTCAATAACATTTTTGTTTTGAAAAACGAAAAGATAGAAAAAGAAAGAAACAAACAAACAATTGTTGATGCGATTGCGTGTTTATACTTGAAATGACGTAATATTGGTAATAGTATAGAAAAAATAAATAGATTTAGAAAATAGTTTATCATCAATGTTAGAAATGAGTGAATTCAAAAAGAATGAATACAAGGTTTATTCCGGAATATCACAAAGAGAAGAACATACCGCAGCCTCCCAAAACACACGTACGCTCTCACCACACGCATGCATATCAAACGCGCGGGAGGCCGTCCTTAAATTACCTTAGCTATTGATAGGACGTAAAACAAATAAAACCAGAATAAAACCAAATGCTATTCTAGCATATCATAATAAAAACAACTGGTATCTGTTGATATAATAATACTGTAAACCTGGTAATATCCGCAGGGAATTTAATTTTGTAATAATCGTGGACATTAAAAATAGCGCAAAGACAAAAACCCAGCAAATGTTTATATTACAGGCAATGGTTGTGCCACTTTTAATACCCATGAAATAAGTCCGACTGGGACAAACAAGGAGTATTAGCCTCGTGAAATTTAACACCTTTAAAGTATACACTATAGACACTATATTTTGGGATAACACACTCGGACACATTTCAGTTAGTACCAGTTTATGAAAACATCTAGGAAGCACTTGAGTTTAAATTGTGACATAGATAAGTAATATTTATTTTGAAAAATGTGTTTTTCTAGATTTGTATTTCGGCAAAATATATATTGCACTGTATCGTGGAAAGTGTCAATAGAATATAACTAGTTCACAGCACAGTTTGAAACGTGAGAACGTTCAGCACATTTAGCTTTATACAAGATGTAAACGTATACAATATGTATACAATAAATACAGAATATCAACCTACAAGCGTAAACGGAATTCAAACTCAAAATTTATATAACCAGTCGGATATATAGATTTTCATGGAAACTCTCGAGAATGTACAAGGATGATCAGACGAGGTGTTTGGGTAGGAAGTTTAATTAAATCTCAAATCAGATAGCAAACCTAATTTATTTCAGTAATGAAAATTACTTATATTATAGCAATTAAATGTAATTATAATCCTGGTTACCTTTTGTACTACTAACACCTTATTATACCCCATTATTACATGACAATGAAGACTATTAACACCTTATTATATCCGAGTATTACATATAACAATGAAACATTTGTAAGTTTAGTACCTGAAAAGTAGAGAGTTTAAACCAAATTTCATGTTCTAATCGCCAGTGTAGCTACAAAACACAACGTACTATCCCCATTCTAACACGTTTGCTGTTATACTGGCCAATCAGAAAGAAGCTTTCAAAGTCGGTCGTTTGGTCACGCCCATATTGACGAGAGTACGATCTGTATGTTGACGAAGCGGTGTATTTTGATTGTTGCGAAAGTTCTCTTACCGAAGATTTAACGACAAATTTGGATTTACTCTACTGTATGGATAGCGATAAGTGCGTTTCGATTCGACAAAATCAGTTTTGGTGTGTTTCTATAGACCCAATCGTAATGTAAAGTTGTGTGCACTTGTTCTGTATTTCATTTTGATTTTGTTTGGCTAGATGCCTACACACGGACGGAATGAACGTTCAAATTAATAACCGACGATAAGAACAATGTTTTACTATTAAGCTATATTTATTTAACACATTGCATTTCATTTGGTACTCTACTTTCTGTTTATGTGTCTCCATTATAATGCTTCAGTGACGATCCATTACGGTGATATGAAATTTCGCTATAAGATGCGAACTTGACGTGATATTGTTTTGAATAGAAACGACGCGTAGCTTAATTGCGATGGGCGGGGCTTAACACGATTGATCATGTTTCCACCGCAGATTAGAACATGTTCCGTATCCAATCAATGCACTCGTTGTAAACGAAAAGTGTCAGAAGAAAGAATTGAAATAAATTTGGGTAACTGATTATCAAACAAAATTTCTTTTAACCTTAAATTTTACGCACTAAACAAATCGTATGCCATCTCCGCAAAAATTATCATTTCAACATCCCATGATAATTTTGATAATTTATGTAGTACACAATAAGTTATTTACGCAAATCAGGATATATTATTTATGGCAAAACATGAATCACCAGGCCCGGCCAGGATTTTCAAAAGGGTGGGAGGGTGGGGGGTCCAGTAATTTAGTAATAATGCGAGCGCCGTAGGCGCGAGACAATTTTTTTTTGCTTTTTTTTTTTTTTTTTTTACGAAGGGTCTGAGGGGCCGCGCCCTGATAGGGGGTTCAAGGGGGTCTATGCCCTCCGCGGAAAATGAAATATAGCACATTTCTAATAATTCGGGATCAGGCGCGGATCCAGGAGTTTTCGAAAGGGAGATCAAGTAATTAAGTGATCATGCGAGCGCCGTAGGCGCGAAGCGATTTATTTCCCTTTTTGCGAGAGGTCTGGGAGCCGCCAAGCGGGTACCAGGGTTATGAAGCCCCCCTGTGGATCTGCAATCGAAAGGGGTGCAGTAATTTCATGATAAAGCGAGCGCCGTAGGCGCGATGCGATTTTTTTGTTGTTGTATTTCCTCGTACCTGTTGGTAATTAGTATCACTCGATTCACGTTAAAATCGCGCATTCTTATTCATGTTGTGTTTCTGTCTTGTTCTCATTATGAACTCCATTAACTTCACAAATTATCATCAACTTATTGAATCTATGTGATGAAGTATTTCGTATTAAGATATACATATTGACTTACCAGGCTAGTGCAGACGACCGACACACAGGTCTGAGGATTGATATACTAGTATAAAAGTCGGAATGTTCCGGATGTATAAGATAAAGTTTTTATCGTTGCCTTCAAGAAAACATTATCGGTTCGAAAAATATACAGATATTTATCGAAATGAATAGTTAAATTCGTGTTTTCTCCCCTTTTTTTATATTTTGTATGTCAAAAAGTGGGGGGGGGGGGGGGGGGGCAAAAAGATATGTTTGCCCCCCACTGTAAAAAATGGGGGGCAAAAATTGATATCTTACATGAGCAACAATCTATCTTTAACGTCGTTCGCCATTCTTTGAGTTTGTTAACAAAATAATGATATCAGTGGAAGGGACGTTTTAAGGGGAAGGTGTTTAACTTTGAAGAAAAGGTCTTTAAAGTTCTTCAAAATCAACATTCCATTAATTAAACTTCTAAAGAAAGTCACAATACGACTGCAAGTTTTGAAAGAAAAATAAAGCCGAATTATTCGTAGGTCATCTAAATTCCTCTGTGAAAGAATTTTCTTGTATCTGAATAACAAGTTCAACACTGATATAAACCTCTGTAAAGAGTAGGTATTTGTAACGATGTGATCAGTGATATGATTATCGAGTTTATATTTTCATATACGGTACATCATTGGTGTATTACAAAAACTGAAGAATATAACAATATAAGAGTTACTAGCGAATATTTTAGTTTGGAGAATTTCTGTTGAAATCATCAAACAATACTAGTTCTTCAGTATACTGATATGACTAAACCCAACTAGCCCGTGACACCTTTTCGATACTTGCGTTTCACATAACTTGTCACAATCTGCATTACATTCATACATACATATATATTATACATGTATAAAATTACAATTGTTCAGCATCTCATTTCATTCATTGATACCTTTTCGATTAGTGCCATTAATTTCAAACACTGATAACGTATATATGCCAACAACTGTTTGCAATAAAAACAGGAAAATACACATATTGTGAATATTTGTGTGTATAATAATCACAATTCAGTAGGGGAGGCAGTTTATTTATACACAGAGTAACATATCTAATGGTATATTTGGTTGTAGACATCCATGACTATATGCAATGTATTCCCTGTTTATAAGCATGGGATATGCCTGCAGGTAAGTAGCATATGAAGCTCGTTCAATAATTATATAGCACATAGAGTGGTAGATTTTCTTGATCAAATAACGTATAACATTAAATAACCGGTTGTGGGATAATTAGTGTTAGTGTATTAGTGTTCTCAATATTTAACAAATGAATTAATGTATTAAACACATATGGATATCTGTCCAAATGATAATTATATAATTCAGGTTTTCTCAACCGAGAATATCGTTCAATTAATAATTACTCGTTTATTATAAATAGTTCATAGAACCCTTTGTTTAACTGAAGCTTTATTTATTCCACCATGCGTTTGTCCTCGAGGCTTGTTGTAACCTGTCCAAGCATACAATAATAAAAATTATTCCTAGAATATAATTTAATTGATCATAATGAAGACTGCTTGTTAATTTCTTCATTGGTAAGTTGTTGTTAGGTAGCAATATAGTTTGATTTATCCTGTACGGTTACTTTCCTTGGTTTTGTAGTTTATTTCCATATTTGCAATTAGAGTTATCGCCCTTTGCAGTTCCTGATATTTGGTAGCCATTGCTAGCGTGTGAGACAAATGTCCGATTAATTTCCTTCGGGACAGCTACCAACCATTATTATCAACCAACCTTGAACGCTGCTGTATTCATTGTCATTGATTGAGGATTATCATAAAGTATGAGAGGAAGAGGCCAGAGGCGCTCGGCCAGGCAGTCAAGCAGCCCCTACGCTAGGATAGGGAGCATGTAATACTGTAAATCCATCCCTTGAGCCCTCTAAGTCTACAATATCGAGCTGTGTTAGTCAGTTTGACCCTTACAATAGTAGACTTGGATATGTGGACCGATGCGTTTATCGTGTTCATGTCAATATACACATCAGTTCATCCAGGAGATGTATCTGGCATGTTAAAGCACATGCATACAGTAAGGTTAGGGGCAAATAGGGTTGGAGGTCTTGGATGGAGGAGTTATGATGAGCAGTTCCGCTTAAAAAGGGCCCAAAACCATGCTATTCCTTGGAATACAGTGGACCAGGAGCTGTTCTTTTATGGTAAATGGGCATTTTCCCTGGCCTGAAGCATGGATAGGTTCACCAATCATTCGGGACATCACCTTTCTGGAACTTATTCCTATTGTCATGGCAATTCTTATTTTGGGCTCTGAACTTGAAAAAAAAAAAATCATTTTGAATACAGATAATGAAGGCCTAGTGGCAATTTTGAACAAGAAAACTTCAAAATCGTGTAAAGTCATGGGTTTCATTCGCCCATTTATACTGAGGTGTATGTTGAACAATATTCAGTTTAGGGCAGTTCATATTGATGAGAAGTTAAATTGTATTGCTGATGCTATCTCTCGGCAGCAATGGGACCGCTTCCGCAGATTGGCACCTCTCGCAGAGCTGGTACCATCAGAAATTCCGGCTTCATTCCTAGAGTTGATATCCAACACGAAATTAACCGGCTCCTGAGAGCTTCCATTTCATCAAACTCTAGAAAAGTGTATGGGACTGGAATAGTTCGTTTCGAACAGTTTTGTAAAACTTACCTCTCAAGCTGTTCTTGGCCACCAACCCAACAGAGTGTAATGGAGTTTATCGCGTAGTTGTCGTCACAAGGTATTGCTCCATCTACTGCAAGGGCTTATATTTCTGGTATAGGTTTCAAATGTAAAATGAGTGGAGTTGTGGATGTGACTCAATTTTTCATTATCAAAAAAATGCTTCTTGGTATGGCAAGATTAGATGATAGATGTGATTCCCGCCTACCCATTACTCCAGAGCTCCTCACCAAGATTATCTACAGTCTACCTTATGTTTGTATTTCACCTTATGAAGCAAATATGTTTGCGGCCCTTTTTCAGTAGCATTTTTTGCATTTTTGCGTGTTGGGGAATTTGTAGCAGCTAAGCAGGGGGAGTATGGACATGCGTTATTGGTGCATAATGTCTCAGTTTCTACAATAGAGCGCCTTGTTCAGCTAAAGCTTCCTCATTCAAAAACAGATCAGTGTGGATCTGGGGTTGTCATAACACTACAGGAGAACAAGGAAACCGTTTGCCCATTTAGGTTAGTTAAGAATTTTATAGCCTCCCGTGGCCATGCCCCTGGAGTGTTTTTCTGTCACTGTAACAATGTTCCGGTGACTCGCTATCAGTTTTCAGCAGTTTTGAAAAAGGCTTTGAATGTAATTGACATTCATTCAAATGGCTAAAAGTCTCACTCCTTTAGGGTGGGGGCAGCTACCGTCGCTTCGTTGAAGGGTTTCTCTGATGAAAAATTTAAGGAAATTGGTCGTTGGGAGTCAAGAGCATAAAAAAATACATATGAATTTCAACTGTATCCTTATTGAAGATCAATTGAATTCATTTGTAGTCAGAATACCAGGTTTTTCCCCAACAAGGTAGCAAAGAAAAGAATTTCATATGCACGGTAGCTTTCTGTTCATCATTCAAAAATTGGCTCAATTGCAGTAACTTATTGTAAGCTTAAGTCTTCTCAGAGTGCCTCAAAAGAATTTGGATAGTTGGTTCATCCATTATAAGAAGAGCTTTCTGCCATGCACGGGCCTCCAAGGAAGGATCACGCCTTGACCTGGGTCGTTATGGTGGCCCCATCTTATGGCATGCCAAAGGAGGTTTAAGGTGGAACGGTGTTATCCGCCATATTAAACTTTTACTCCCCAATGGGAATCCTCCAGACATTTTAGTCATCCATTGTGGAGGCAATGATGTGGGTCAAGTGAATTCAGGATCATTGAGGTATAAAATGCTGTCAGATTTGGAAACCTTACAAACTATGTTCCCAAACACGAGAATTGTGTGGTCAGCAATTTTACCGCGTTTACGGGGGGGGAGGGGTCTTGCTTTTACGTGACTGTTTTTTTACTTTGGTGTGGTGTATTTGCTGAAATCTTGCCAAATCGCCCATAATCTTGCTTGGGTCGGCTCCTTAATCTTGATATACTGCAATTGGAATGCAGTATTTTTGTACATTGGCGTACATTATTTCTGCCGGGCACTTGGCCCCCCCCCCCCCCCCCCCCCCCCCCCCCCCCCCCACCCCCCCCCCCCCCCCCCCCCCCATCCTTTCAGTTTTTGCTGAATATATTTTTGAATTTTTGCGTCACGGTTGCACCGATTTTGTGGTGTTCTTTGTTTACTTGCTATTCAGTTTCTGCTGAATATTTTGTTTTTGAAAATTGGTCACTTTTTAACACCAAATTTTTTATTGTTTAAAACAGCAAAATTTAACAAACCAGGCTTTTCTCTCGCACTCTGTTGTGGCGGTGGCCAGCACTCGCATTCTGCTTGTGTTGCCATTTGGCTGAGTTTCTCCTGCACAACAGATTGCTGCTACATGTTTTTTGAACTTTGATTTAAAATTTGATTTCAAAAGATATCAAATAGTATTGGTTAGTATCTGCTATGATTTTGGGGGTGAATTTTCTGCTCCCAGTTTCCTCCCCAACTTCATTAGCTAGCGTGGTTTAAGTCATTGGCCATCATTTGCCACATAATCATAACAGTTAGCAAAAAATAAACCCAACATAAAATGTTTAATTTTTGTTTGTTATTTGTTTGAGTTGTCTTCTATTTGATAACTAACCAAGTCTCCTCAACTCAATAAGGAAAAATCTTATCGGTGAAATTTTCCCTAATATTATATGTGTTATATGTGTTATGACGCTTGACAATATTTAGGTTTGAATCGAGGTACAAAGACGTCATCATAATACTGTTTATTTGGGGTGACACATTTCGAAACTTCAGTAGCAATTATCACTCAGTATTGGCGATCGCTAACATAATGATTTTGCACTGTTTGTATACATTTTACACTGTGTTCTAAACGTTTTGTATGTTGTAAATTAATTTAGATTTGACTGACTCGATGCATTGTAGGAGCGAATATCAAAATGCAACACGAGCGATGTTAAAACAAGGTAGGAAAATCACTGTAAACATAGCAAGGGAAGAAAGTCATTATTGATGTAATATGGTAGGAAAATCACTAAAAACACGGTATGGTAGGAAAATCTCTAAAACAAAGTATGGTAGGAAAGCCACTACAAACACAGCTCAAAATTACTGTAAACATATTATGGAAGAAAATCAATATCAACATATATGGTAGGAAAATCACAATATACATACAGTGTAGTATGGTAGGAAAATCACACTATACATAGTATGGTAGGAAAATCACCATAAACACAATATGGTTGAAAAACCATTATAAATATAACATGGTAGGACAATCACTATAACAAAAGGTAACTACATACGTATGAGGATTTACACAATTGTCGGATGTTATCTATTTAACTGTAGATATTATGACATTGCGAAGAATCCATGATTCCTTCTATATAAGTTGTTTCTTTAGATAACGTTCAGACTGTAATATCACTAAAGAATCGACAAAGAACGTATATACATCCATTCTTTATTCAGCATCAACTGTATATGTTACATTTATATCTACAGGTACTGTTGCCATTTATTCATATATCATTTGCCAGAATTTCCATAATTAAGTCTTTGATATCCTTGTCTAAGAATTAATAATCAGTATCTCAGTTGATCACTAGAATACAGGAGATACTTACATGTTAATGTTTCATAGCTAGCAGATAAGGAAAACGTCTGTGTATATCGTTGTTCTGCATGTTTGACCCTACTTACTCCTATTCGATCAATAGCCACATAAGAGTATTATGAGATGTTCAAAACAACAAAACAAATATTTAAACATAATAGAAATTATTTCTTAAATATAATTTCATTGATCAATTGAAGACCAGCTTATTAATTTGGGGGCTAGTTTGATATATATTTATTAAATTCTTTTTTCTAGTTTGCACGGGAATTATACGACAACATGCGGTATTTCTCTATTCATTGCTTTGCTTTGCAGTGTACCAAGTTACCTCTCCTAATCTTGGAGTAATTCCCCTTCTCACAGTATATCCGGTAGACATATTTGGAAAAGCTACCGAGATAGGTAAAACCCAACCCTCCCTCCCTATTTTAAAATCTTTCCTGTTTTTGGTTTTTATTTTTTTTATATTTGCAGACACGTTCTCCATTTCGTCAAGACTTCGACAACGACATGCAAAGTTCTTTTCTGGTAGACAACAGATTACTCTGCTTATTTTGAAAAGGCTATATCATTTTACATCACATTATAGTATCAGTTTTTGAATCTGGGGAATATCCTGTTTCCAGTTCCCTCCAACTCTTTAGCTGTCACGTGGTTGACGTGTTTGGCAATCATTCGTCATTTACTTGTAAGTTAAGACCAATTAAAAGACATTAGTAGTGAATAGATGTTATCTTTGATTTTTTTTGTTTTTGTTTTTTTGTTCAGAATATCTTCTATCAGAAGATGTCATTAATTTGAAAGAAATTGTTTGGTTATATCTCATATCTAATATTTGCTGTTTGGAAAAAAAGAATGAAAGTATAAGCAAAGTATTTTTTAGAATATTACATTTAAATCAAACATACCATATATATTGAGAGAAGTAAAACAAACATGGAAGCCGGTAACCATGATATGTAGAACGGATACAAATTAAGATGTTTTTATCCTGCGTGGCCACTTTATCAAACCTAATTACTTTGCTTATGTTTGTTAATGGAAATTGTGCTACAAAAAAAAAAAAAAAACACTCCTCAACCTCATCGGCAATTTGATATCTTCAGCGAATATTTGCTCAGTATCTTCCGTTACTATCTTCACTGAAAGACATTACCCAAACAATATTTCAAGCATAAGTTAGCGTGAACGGTTATTTACAGTAAGAGAAGAATGTCTACAGCCTCGATTTTATGACTTGGTGGTAAGACGCAGACTCAAGAGGAGAATATGTTTTGTTTTTTACGTCAACACAGTAGACAGGGTCGCTTAAGATGTCTGGGTTGTAACCCTCTTTAACAAGGTCTACCTTCCTATGCTTCATTGTCTGTGTGACCTCAAAATTGGTTTGGAACCTCAGAAATATAGGTCTAGCATACTTTGGAAGTGATTTAGCACATTTCCGGTAGATTTGTTGTAGTACTTCCGGTGTTATGGTTGAGTGATCTTTAAGGAGGATGGCTGCCATTCCTGCTCTTCCATCATTATCTACAATACACCAAATGTTAGTCAACACCAAAATACGAGTTGGGGTACCAATCTTGCAAAAGGAATTTTCAAAATACACAAAAAGAAGTAAAGTAAAAAATGAAAGCTGGATACAGTTAGCCAAACATCCATGAAGCTGCATCATACTGTCGCTTCGTCCTGCTTACACTCGTCTGCAATTGTAGTGGCCTTAAGTGTCAACATATCGTATTCAATTTCAAACACTCGCGCAAATTCCACACAGCGCATGTCGTTAAAAGAACTTAACATAGTTTAGTATTATTTTCTTTTTCGAGTGAGTAATTACTAACCTGGTACCTCTACACCGTACACGTTGACATCTTGTATAAAACTCAATGTACTCAACACCTCAGCTACCTCCCGTGTTGACACGTTCTCGCTTTTCCAACTGAAATGACGGCAAAGTTGTAATGTTATTGAAGCATATAACTGTAAACACATTTATTTGGCGCACTCAAAGTTTAGCACAAACCTTAATTAAACCTGATAAGTGCGATGATAAATTGCCTGCCCCACAATAGTGAATTTTGTATAAACAATTTACTCGTAGTGATTACAATCAGGGAAGTCACGATTAATCGGGATGCTTTCAACGCTGAAGTAACATTACCGCCAGTTGCAGTAATATCAAAGGCTACATTTATTTTATATATGAGAATAAATATATATTTGTTAGGACGGAACTATTTCTACACGAAAATGTTTTTCATTGAGGTCTTCACACCTTTAATAATGCAATTACGTGATTTGCGGACACATACATTCCCGAAAAAACTCACTTTAACAAATTTTACTAATTTATGTAACAATTTGAATAAAGTTACAGCATTGCTGTTTACGTAATAGTACAAAGCGAAGTGTATCCCCAAGTCTGTCCCGAAAGTACGTAGTGATACTAACCAAAATGTATCCAAAATGCTGTCCCGAAAGTACGTAGTGATACTTACCGAAATGTATCCCCAAGTCTGTCCCGGAAGTACAGATAATAATCTTTGTCGACAAAAACTATGTCTCCGAAGTTGAAGTAGGCGTCGCCTTTGACGAAAACATCCCTGAGGAACTTTTTCTCGTTGATAGACTTGGACCCCACATAAAATTCTGTCGTAGTATCGGGTACAGCGGATATTATCAGGCCTTCTTCGCCTGTTGATTATAGACATTTCTATATCAAACATTTCACTTAAATTAAATTCGCACTCTTGGTCCAGTTGTTCAAAATGTGATTAACTTAATTGCTTGATTAGTGAGAACCTCATTTCTCCTTTACTTCAAAACCTGTGTCTGTGTATTTCTTATAATAAACAGACTGGAATTGACTGAAGACTGCCACATAATTTCATAAAATGTTTTCAAGTTAGTGTTACCAGAAATGGTTTCATCATAATTTTGAAATTGTTGTTAAACTTTTATGAACCTATTCACCTTTTGAACAAATCAGTCTTGGTCAACATTGTTATGTAAATTACTTATAAATATACTTCATAAACGATTGTGAAAACGGGCATGTGTGACAGTAACAATGCCTGACAACAAAGAAAGTATTCTTCGGTCATATTGAACTTCTGTAAATATGTGTATAATAGACCTGCGCCACAGTCGATGCAGAATCCGTCCTTTCCTCTGATTGGCTCCTCTTTGATCCTATCAAAACGTATCACACGTACTTGTACACTCAGTTTGTATTTGGAAGCAAGTCGCTATAAAAGAAATTGACAGAAGTATTGATTACAAATATCAAAATGCTGGTCGAAAACAATGTTATCACTACATATATGTAATATCAAACCTAATTCAAATAACAGTGTATTGGATTGAATTAAGTTCATCACATGCAGTGACAATAAATCATCATGTCATCCGTTTGCGAGTCCCCCCGATCGATTCGCTCCCGTTTGGGTACACTAGTTAAAGTCATTAAGAGTTATCTGTCTTTTGCCAATGATTTTTCACATTTCAAGTTTAGAGGAAATGGAGTGCATGCTTCTAATTAAGTAATTAACAATTCATCGACCTTACTTTATACGTCTCAGATGAGTAAATATGCATGTCTCCTCCAAGTAAGGACAAATGTATGCTGTGCAAGTAAATATGATGTTTGCCCTCTATTCAAGTGACTCTGATAACATTTGTTTTTGCAAAAAGGGGGGGGGGGGGGGGGGGGGGGGGGGATGGTAAACATGAATTTTAGATATCCCTGCATAGTTTAGAACAGAAAGCCCTGTATCTAACCATTAGTGGGGAAATTCTTCCGATGGCCCCAACTTTGTTGGTGAGGTTGATGGTTAGTGATGTCCCTTCTGTAGCTCCAAAATGTTCAACGATCACCGGAATTTTGAATCTGTCCTGAAATTTCTTCCATATATCCAATCGAAGACCGTTTCCCATCGCAATGCGGATGTTGTGAACGCCATCTAGCGGTGACTACATCGAAATAAAGATGTACTTGACTGACCAGATATATGCAATAACTGTATAAATATAATTAAACATTGCAAGGGAATAAATCCAGCTGATCAGCAGACAAAAGGACAAAACAAGACATTCCGAAATTCGTATGTTTAACTCATTCTAATATGAACTGACACTCCTTTGAAACAATACAGCCAAACGGATCTATTGATAGAAAATTGACTGTGAATTTTATTTCGATTTAAATATTGATGGTACTTACCTCCGGAACTTTAAGAATATACCGAAAGAGTTCTCCAATATAATGTACGACTGTGACCTTGTACTTCCGGCAGTCATCCCAGTAATGGCGGGCGGAAAACTTCCGACGAAGAACCATACTACAACCTAATTGACAAATAACGTATAGTTGACTTAGTAATGACAACAATAAGATAATAAACAAAACCAATCCTAATATCGAATCTAGAATAGAATAACATTAACCTAGGTTGCGTTCAGGTGTGTTATTGTTGAACACACAACGACCGGTGACCTCTCCTGGTTAATTTGTCACGTGTAAACGTTTAATAACAATTAAATACAGAAACGTCGGATGCAAAACAACCTTTTGTAAGCATCCATTTAACATTGGATAACAAGAAGCTTTCATGGTCTACATAATCCTTTTGGTATACTCCGAAGTGCTTTTATTGAATATTTCTACTATCTAAATAATAGAAACAGCGCAAACGGATGCATGATACACCTGTTTGGCCCTACTAAATGATCTTTTAGTTATATATATATATAATTACCAGAAATTAAATCGATTAATCCCAAGCAAATCCAAAGAAATATTTTTCCAAAAATAAATCCAAATTGTCCTTTTTAGACGACCCTTACATTGACATCCATGCCAAAAAGGTAGTACCATTCCACATGGTTTTACTGAAATTTAGACTATTTAACCGCAGCATCAAAATACTTTTGCAGTATATATTTTAAAACGAATTAACTTATTAAGAGTTTGAAAGGTGGTTCAGTTGGGCAAGATAGACTGTGCTAAACCTGTGTTGATTGTTTAACATTAGGTTTTCTATTTTTTAATTTTTTTTTTTTATATATATAATTATGTAAGAAGTGTTACATACCGACTGCAATGGTGTTGAATAGACATAACGTTGTCGCTCCACTGTGGTAAAGAGGCGTCACGGCGTACGAAACGTCGTTGGCATTAAAATCAAAAGACGCCCAAATCTTTGAAGAGCCAATTGCCTTTGCTTGGTTACATATAGCTGGTTTGGGAAGGCCTGAAGAAAAACTTCATTGCATATACCGCAATTTAACAAAGTATGTGCTTAGTTGAGGGATACAATGATTATTGTGTCTGTGCGTCGGTCCGTAATAAGCTTGTGTACATGATATAGCATGGATCCCAGGACATATTTCGTTCATACATACCATCACAAGGTCAAGTTTTACACCTGTTTACAGCGTGGTGGTTATCGGTCAAAGGTCACACTTGATCACTTCCATAATAAAACAACTGGTGTAGAAAAGATCTCACGAACACCAAGAAACATTTATTTCATTACCATTTTAACTCGGTCGTTTGACTGTTAATGTTCCTTTTACTGCAACAATCAATTGATACACAATTTTATTCGTAGTAAACTATATACAGAAAATGCTATCAACAATGATACCATAATTTAGCTACCACTGTGTGTGATTTTAAACTAAAATTGCAGGAAGAATGTGTTCGTTTAAAGTAGTTTGTTTTTGCATGTGATACACATTGGATTCATTAAAAGAGTGAGAAACAGTGAACAATTAAACATACAGATAATAATAAAACTGTATCCTGCATATAATAATTAAACTGTATCAGCAAAAATATGAACATTTACTTCTTAGTTCATTGGATAATTTATTCAAAATTTGGCAACTAGATATAATGAAACGATTTGTATAAAACTTAGTCCACATAATGACAAGTACTGTTTGATCCCTCAGAATAATCACCATGGTTTACCTTAGACAAAATTGAATCCATATGGATATCTAAGATGACCGTGCGGCACATTTTTGTGATTTACATATTTTATTCATTAAATTATCACTGTAACCTCCAAATACAGTACAACAATAAATAAGATGTTGAAATACACAGGAATTAATATTTATCAGTCTACCACTTAATACCAGGTACTGCTTGGTCTCTCTGAGAAATCCGAGACCATGCTTAACCTTAGATAAATTTGAATCCATATGGTTTCTACGTGTTGAATGTTCTCGCCATTAAAATTTCAATTCAGTTTATCATTATCAAGTTCACAACGCTTCTGTTTTGAAGTTAAAACCATACATTTAGTTTTTTCTACGTTAATAATCATTTAATTATTTAATACACCACTTTTCAACATAACTTAAAGTCGTCTTGGATCATGATACAGACTTAAGTTCCCATGATCTATTTCCTTAGGCCAGGAATCAACACTATTCAAGAGGGCTGTTTCACACAGGAGTAGTTTACACGGGAACCTTAAAGGAGATCGTGTTTTGTTTTGTTTTTAAATCAAAGAAAGAACTATGAACATGTTTCTCCAATATTTTGGAGGGTACAGGTAGGACTGAAGGGCCTGTAACTGGACAGCTCTGAAACCTTCCCATCCTTGTGTAAATGTACATTTGCGAGCTTCCAATAACTTGGAAATGTACTATTTTGAATATTCATGATCAGGATGTATGTGAGCGTTGGAGCAATTTTTGAACCAGCTAATTTCAGAAGCTTTGAGCTATTTTCATCTAGGCCGATTGCCTTACACTCATCAAGAGAATATCAGTACCGAAATGTAAAGTCAACTGTAATGTTGGGAATACCAAAAATAGCAACTGGGGACAGCTTTCGTTTTTGAAACCTAGACAGGCGCCGATGGTACTATCCCATCTCGACTATCGGACTACAGTGCCTTCAAAAGGAGGCAACATTTTTAGTACTTCACATTGACACCTTAGTTAACCAATTTAGATTTTCAAATTTAAATTAAATATTTCACTACCGGATAGTGGTGGCGTCACAATAGGTTCAATTTCAATCTCGAGCTGGATTTGATAGCGCCCTGATGAGCCTCAAACATGTATATAACTAATGGGAATTCACGGTCATATTGTCATATTGTGTAATACAACTTCATTTCTTCTAAAACTGAGCGGTTACTATCTGTTCATACATGTGTGTAACCAATGGGAGGTCAGTTTTATGTCTTGTTATGTACTAACACGTTTTAGGTTTAAGTCAAAAGCATCTATTTCTTCTAAAGCTTTAATCAGATAAGATATTGGACATGTTTACCTGTTGTGCCAGACGTATAAATGTAACATACTGGTGACATCATTGTAACATGAGAGCGCAAGTTTTTGCTCACAGGAAGCGGAAGTGTCTTTTCCATTACATTATCTAACGAATGGTATCCTGGAGGAAGCACATATGGCAAACGTCCCTGGACGTAAATTGGGATATTGTCTGACAAGTTGTGGCGTATTTCCTCAATAGATTCAAACAGACCGTCCCCTGTGAAATGTTAAATATGGACAAACAACGTAAAACATCACATACATATGTTGCTGTAAAAGTACTTTTCTTCAAGGGGAAAACGTTAGATATAAATGAGAAAATATGAAGTATCAGAATCACAACATTTATTTTGTGAGTTTGTTTTTGTTTTATACAGGACAATATTAATTTTTCTTATTTTTTTTTTTATAGTTTGTCGTTTTTTCATATTGATATAAGGTTACTTCAGAAATCAGTTGGAGCAACGTAAAACACCAGGACTTATTTGATAATGATATGCAATGCATATTCTATTGTATTACTACGTTTATGTATTAAAATAGAACATAGAAATTGAATATTACACTGACGTCAAACGATTGGTTTGAACACCATTCCTGTACCTGAGCCAACAATGATGACCTTGGCATTACTAGTCCGGATGGAGTGAAGAAGAGGCTCTGCTGTTAAGTGGTAGTTGATGAAGGCATCCACCATACCAATTTTCTGCAGACCTGTTAAGATACATGCATGTTAACATACATGTAGTTATTAATACATAGAGTAACACTTTGAAAAAATAGGGAGACATGGCTTGGTATTGATAGTGGTAGCGTAATTGCATAGGGAAAAGATCAGACATCAAATCCGATAGGATATGATAAACGAAGGATATAATTTAGAATAGTCTTAGTAACATGTGTTCTGTACGACGAGAGTAAGTCCAGAAACTGGCTAGTAAAATCCGGAATCTGTTGACCGAGAGGAGACAAACTTATCAGCTGCTCTTTAAAATCATAATGATAGGATAGTTATTGAAAGTATGTTCTGTTAAATCTGTTCATGACATTTTCCGAGTGAAACTGAGTTTTGTAAATAAATGTTATTGGGAAACTTTACCAATAAACTATGTCCTAATTATGTCACGTGTGTTATGATAATGACTTTGTATTGCAATGTTTAGAAACATTAAATATATCTATGCAACATAGAATTTCATTTCGACTTTGTTAGGGGGAGCTGAAAAGTGATATTGACCAAGATTTTGTCTTTCTATTTGGATATCTCTTAGATTGTGCAATCTTAATACTCACCTCATCAGAATGAATATCTGATAAATATTCAAATTAAATTGGGAAAATACAAGAATATGTTTACATTAACTGATAAAGTTGTGGCATTCTATACATATGTTATAGATATACGTTACAGATAACAATTGATCATCACTCGTATATGTGCAGGTACACGAATTGTTGTGTTCTTACCTACACGTGTGGTGACAGGTATCGACACAATCAGAACAAAGGGGGAATACTGGCATGTAAAAGAAGCCATAATTCTTACTGAATTTCTATCAAAACGAGGACAGACTATCAATAAAATATAGATTTTCATGGTAACTATTAAATAAGTACAGGGTTATGACCGCTGGCCTTTAGTTGAGTGTTCGCCAGTGAGGAGGGTTATGTTTTTCACCCCCTGGCCTTTAGATGAATGTTCGCCCCTTTGGTGGAAGGATGTTGGTTCTGTCCGCTGGCCTTAAGTTTAGCGTTCGCCACATGTGTGGAAGGATGCGGGCTCTGTCCCCTGATTGCGACCAAGTTAATAAAACTGGTACTTGCTACGCTGCTTGGCGCCAGCTTTAAAGTTGATGGCAAGGACTGCCTCAACCATCGTCAGTACAATGTGGTATGTTTCTACTGTTTCTAGGTGTCGCATTTCAGTGCGATTTGCACTATAAAAACGGCCACCACAGTTCCATTATCCGTTAGCATCGACCTAAGAGACCCCTTTGAGATAATGTGTAAATGTTTAATTAAGATATAGAAATTATAAGTAAGAATAAAATTTGAATGGAACTGTCGTAAGAGCCAAGATGAATGAAATTTCATGAGTAAATGAGTAAATATATTCACATATAAAATACATACCAAGAAGCGTCCAGACAAAGGATGGTTCATTCTGTATCATAGCTGCCACGGTGTCTCCAGGTGTTAGGTTCAGAGAAAGGACTATATTTGCAATTTTATCTGCCATGGCGTTAACTATTTCATAGCTATACTCTCTGTCCTCGAAATAGAGAAACACCTTTTTGGGGTGCTGCTTTACATGTTCTTCGAACCTATCAATAAGGTACACCTCATTAGCTAAGTCAGGATTCATCTTGTCACCTATTTTCTTGGTCCCTAACATGGTGGTAAAATCGTCCCCGATCCATGGGAACAGAGTACGCCATACTGCAATGGCGCCCCCTACAGTTCCCGCAGCACCATAAAGAACTTCCTGTCGGCTAGGAGGCATTGTCACACCACTATCAGAAAGAACAGATACACCTGCACGTAATATATATTATCACAGGAATGATACAAAAAATTGTGGATTTATGGTAAAACGGATGTACACTGTTATTGATTCACCTTACAAAGAGCACGATTACAATACACTGATATTTAAACACTAAATTGTATATCTATTTGTGCAATGAGACATACCTGTGATGTGGTCCTTGTACGCCAGCCACGGTATTATCTTATAACGCCGTGTTTAACAGCGATCCTTTTATAACACCCGATTGACCTTGGCCTCCAGTAAGACCTATATCAAGTTGAAGTGTTGCTAGATATTGGGCCAGTATATAGGACTATATGTGTATACAGAAATAGTAACAATGCACAGCACTAGCACTGTATGCTATGCATTTATTGCATGCGCATGTTTGTTAATGTTGCTCTTCAATATGTTACTCATTAATGTATTAATGTAACATATACATTGTTGTACATTGTAGCAGCTTGTACATTCTGATGACGTAACAATGTTTACAGGTCCCGCTTTGTGTCTGCACTGCCTGACACGATGGATTCATTATGTATTTCTTTTTTTTTTTTTTTTTGGTTAGTTTTTTATGTTCAAATTCATCAGATATGATAGAATAACCTCAATCAATCAATGTAGTCTTTTGTGCCGGTCATGTTACCAACCGCGAGAACACGAGGACCGAAAAAAACATGATAAGGCCAATGGACACCGAACATTGAAATCCGGCTGTTAACACACACAGAACTGACGAAGGAATTATTAAATGAAATGTTCATTTAAGACCAAAATTACGTTTGTTCTGCACAGTTATGAATGCAACATTAACCAACATGCGTAAAAAACACTAAAATGTGAATAATGTCAAAATTCTTAATTATATCATAACCTGGTATCTCGGACGTGATGCCGTTTTCCTTCAACGCATTGCAGATTGCAGACTTTTTAAATGTTGATGAAATGAAAGTTCATATGTACTGCTGACAAAAATGCTTAAACCGTCCATTCATCTGTCCACAAACACTGTTGTTATATGAAACAAATAATATTAGGGAATATTTCACTGATAAGATTTATTTTATATTGAGTTGAATAGAATGAGATTAGTTATACTCTTACCCTGGACAGGGGAATCCACAGTTTGACCGGTCTGATATTTTCTTATCTTACCCTAAGGTTGAGACAGGCTACACGTGCTCTTTGCGCGTTCTCAATAATTTCGACATCGCAGCAACAATACAATGACGTCGCGTCGACAATTAAGTCGCGTCACGTTAGCCTTGCCTTTCATTGATGTAACGGCAATATTATATACATACGAGTGTAAACAGGGTCAGAGACAAATGATAATTTCTTCCCTAGGAAATGGGACAGGGGAATATCTACCCTCGGGGCAAAAGTCTGCCAATTAAGCCTCATGTTTGGTAACTTTAGAATTTCACCCTCGGGATGAGATCCCCGTCTTACTTCCGAGTGGGTGAAAGATTATAGTATTCTTTTCTGGGACACAAGGCGGAATACTAGGGTGCATGTATATAGGACATTAGAACAAGATCTTTCACAAAAGACCCTTAGTAATAACGAGTTAAATCTAATCTGGTATGAAGTATAGTTAGAACTGAGACACCTACCTTCTACATCCCCTACAGATGAATGCAATAGTCCCGTTGACATGGTTACAAGGATAATTTTAGTAAAATTATTTAAGGGATTGCCTTTAAATTTCCAGGGATCGTACAAAAGAGATGCCATTAACAGTTTTATCACAAATTGGGAGTTAGATAAAGTAGGGCCTTAACTGAATCATGCTACGTCATACAACTGTTTCCTCCTTCTAGGACTCGTCAGTGATGTTAGTGACACCATACAGCTGTGTGTCCTTCTAGGACTCGTCAGTGATATCAGGGTCATCATATAGCTGTTTGTCCTGCTAGGACTCGTCAGTGATATCAGGGTCATCATATAGCTGTTTGTCCTTCTAGGTCTCGTCAGTGATGTCAGGGACATCATACAGATGTTTCGTCCTTCTAGGACTCGTCAGTAATATCAAGGACATTACAGCTGTTTTCTCTTCTAGGAATCGGGGTTCAACAGCCACGTAATTCTATAAGAATTACGTACTTTTGCAGTGTATATGTTTACATCTTGTATAAAGTTCAATGTGCTCAACACCCCCGCTTCCTCTCGCTTTTCCACCTGTATTGTCAAAGAATTCTGTGAAATTGATTGTTAAATATCAAAACGACACAATTGCTCCACCATTAGTATATCTTAATGATAAATGTATCAGTATGTTAAAAGAAATCAGTGTTATAACGTCCAATGGTGCATTATTGCAAAACAAAACAAAAACGTATTGGCACTAAGCTCTTAGAACATTCCATCATGCATAACATTATGTTTGGCCCAAATACAAATCCAGAGCAACACTTATTTCAAATAAATATTACTCATTTATGCAAAAAAAAAAATGAACATACTTGCTGTCTTGGTGTTTAAGTAAACTGGTACTAACCGAAATGTACCCCTGAGTCTGTCGTGGAAATGCATGGAAATACATATACATGTACTAATCTTTGGCGACAAAAACTATGTCTCCGAAATTGAAGTAGGCGTCGACTTTGACAAAAACGTCCCTAATAGATATTTTCTCATTGGTAGACTTGGACCCCACATAAAATTCTGTTGTAGTTTCGGTACAACATATATGATGAGGCCTTCCTTGCCTGTTGATTTAACCACCATTTCTATACTACATAAGGATAAATGTAGAATATAATGGTTTACCCTAGTCTTGAATCTATAAAACTCCGTGGTGGTAGACAACCATTCTTTTCGTCGAACGGTACAAGCTGTCTTTATAGAATGTCGTCAATGAGGACCAATATTTTCTTCATAATTGTCTTTACCTTCGAACCTATATAATCCTAGGCTATTCACGTAATGCATTCCTGTGAGAAAGACTTGTGCTTCTCTTAGAGAAGGGATATTAAAGGCATTAAGAAAGACAAAATTATCACTCATCTTAACTGTAAGGTATGTTAAATTTCCTAGCAACGCTTCTTCCAATGTCTATTATAGCACAATTGCATTGTATTATTACGATGTATAGTATA
Source organism: Pecten maximus (assembly GCF_902652985.1). Classification (NCBI taxonomy): domain Eukaryota; kingdom Metazoa; phylum Mollusca; class Bivalvia; order Pectinida; family Pectinidae; genus Pecten; species Pecten maximus. The sequence goes on from NC_047023.1 coordinate 37,090,056, forward strand.
GCACCATTGCTGTGTAGTATCCAATTGTATAGTATTTAATCACCGATGGGTATTATCCCAATATATTGTAGTACAATTGCAGTGTATTATCACAATAGGTACCAGCTTTAGTGTGTAATGTATTCCACCGGCTAATAATCAACGTGAATATTACAAACTATATACTATTATCATATTAGCAGAAACCAGTTGTTTTTATTACTATTCCAACTTACTTTGAAATAATACATTATTATTTTGTCCAATCAAAATTGTTTTTATTAACCTTTTTTCTTAACTTTTTATCTTAACCTTTTTATCTTAACCTTTTTTCTTAACTTTTTTTCTATACCAACACCAATTCTACTTCATTTGTTTGCTTGTTTTTTCTTTCCTTTTTCAAGAAAAAAATGTCATTTACAAACTGCAAAAAAGATGGTGTGACTGTAAAAATTAGCATTGACTTACAACTGTGTCAATCCTTGCCCATTAATAGATGCTGAAGTAGTTACGTAATCCGTCCTTCCCTCTGATTGGTTCCTCTTTGATCCTTTTCTAAGGTATCACATGTACTCGTGCGCTCAGATTGTATTTGGAAGCAAGTCACTGGAAGAAAAATGTGTATATATATATATATATAGAGAGAGAGAGAAAAAATAATAGTAGTCCTTGTGGAAGAAAATATATGGAAAAATAAAAAAAAAATGACTCGGACAACATGATCATTATGACGTCATGGTGCAATTGAAAATAAACAGTCTGAAGAGTCCCCTAGACGGGACGAAAACGTTAGATGTTGTCTGAGTCATTTTTTTAATTTTTCCATATATATATATATATATATATTGCTTAAATTATTTAAGGGACATTCGAAATAAAGAGTCTTTGTTGTCAACACATGTCATCAAACGTCATCTATATATAGTAGTATGTTTGATAGGATTTAGTTGATCATATGTCGATGCAGTGAATCATCGTGTCGTTGACTAGTCCAAATTCGGAAACCATCTTCAAAGTCTGTAAGAGTTATTGATCTTTGCCCACAAGTTTCGAGCGCAACCAAATGACAACATTATTGATGAAAAATATCACTTTTCGTGAGAAAATAGAGATCATGGTTTTGGAGTACGAAAAAAGTACTGCATGGTCTGTAGGAGCATATATATATATATAAATAGTTACAAGTGTATCTAGTAAAACTATTAGATTTACATAAGCCAGTTTCTAGTTGGCAGCAAAATCGTTTATTTATTTCAATGTTTCTAAATTAAGCATAGATATGTAGTTGTATTTAAAATTAGGCTTTAAACGACAGTAACCAGTCACACGGTTTTGACTAAATGACATTAAACCCAAATTAAATGTCAATATTGCCAATTTTGGCACTATTTGTAACTCGCTGAAAGTAGTCATTGGGGCGGGGAAGTACGGGTGCATTCAATATATTGCATAGTTTCGCCTTGTAATATAACGCATGTACGTACAAAATGTACATTTAAGGATGTTTGGAACGAAAATCTTATAACGGAATCGATAAGATATACGTTAATGAAACAATCTCACCATTGGAGGGGAAATTCTAGCGATGGCCTCTTTTTGTTGGTGAGGTTGATTGTGAAAGATGATGTCCCTTCAGTAGCTCCAAAATGTTCAAAATTGATATCCATATATCCAATCGAAGACCGTTTCCCATTTGAACACGAGTGTTGTGCACGCCATCAAGTGGTGACTACAGTGAAATCATTAATTCAATTGACAATACCAATATTGTTAATTTTATTCATCAAACACTTCGTGACGACTGTCAGCATACACCATAACGAAGTTTCATAGGTAACATATTTGACAAGATTTCGAGCTACTTGCGTAACCGTTGTCAATGTATTATCATCAATGGTAAAAACAACTTAAGTCTGTGTTACTGCTGAAGTTTCTCAAGGGTCGATTCAATGTCTACGAGATGAAGTCTGAAGGAGCGAGATCAGGTGAAAAAGGTGTTTTGATTTCGATTTCTAGGAAATAAAAAAAATGAGATCATCTATATGAATAATAGAAGTATATACAATACATAAATATTCATGTAGATCATATACATGTTTAAGGGCACATTCAAAACATATGGCTGCACAAGTCAGAGATCACTGATTCCTTAATATATAGACATTTAAATTTATCATAGTGAGATGTCCTTATCTAGTTACCAGTTAAACAAACCAGGTCATCAACTTCATCTCATATTCACTTTTGGTACCATTGGTGATATATTGGGTAGCACCACACCTATACATATATGCGTTAGCAAAAACCTGTAGCTTCACATTATGGAACAGAAATAGAGATATTAAATGGTGTTACCTGTCATAGTGTAGAGATATGCCATTTTAACTATAAAACTGGGATACCTCGCTTCAGTACGAAGACGTTAATGGATCTATCAAATATGATAAGTCCATATACCTGAATAAAAAGATTTTACTCAAAAAAGATTTTACTAAAAAAAAAAAAAAAATATGGTGAAAAGTGATGAACGGTGGTGGAATACAAATAAATCTATGTTATAGCAATCTAATTGAAGAATAAAATATACTTGGATAGATAATTATGTAAATTAATGATGTCGATGGGGATGTGGATAAATTACGATGAATCTAAGTAGTTCATAAATATTTAGTCGAACCTTTTGGAATGTAATATAAAATTCTGTACAGCTTCAATAATTATTTCATTTTCTTCATTTGACAAGTCTGGGTTTCCTGATAATAGAATATCAGTATTCAGATCAAAATTTAAACTAAATATAAACTGATTACGTTAATTAATAAATTTTTCACACATGAATAAAAAGTGAAAATTATCTTAAATATATCCACATGAACAGAAAGGGCTATTCGTTAGATTTCTGTTAAATAAATGTTCTTTCAAGTTACTGCAATTTAAACGAAGTCTAGTATGTAGTATTTGTAAGTTACGTGTGCCAAAATTTCTATAACATGGTGGGGTTTTAATGTCTTTATTTAGGTATTTTTTTAGGATAATCAGAGAGGGGTTGTTTCTGATGTCTGCCGATATAGAATTCCATAGTTCGATTGTTGAAGGTAAAAAGGATGTTTTATAATAATTTGATTTAGAATGAACAGTTAATAATTGATTGCCTTGTCTGGTTCTGTAATCATGCAAATCTGAATGTTGAGAAGGAACAAGCGAGCAGAGATATTCTGGTGTTATTTTGTGAAACATTTTGTGAAACTGAATAATTTTATGTTTTTTCCTTCTGATAACTTTTCCCAGCATAGATCGTTGTATAAGAGTTGTATATTTACAAGTTTAGTGGCTCTCGTTACTATTCTACCTGCCTCTATTTGAACATGTTCTAGTCTCTCAATTAAATATAGTGGTAAAGAATCCCAGACTACATTCGCATATTCTAAGATTGGTCGTATAAAAGATGTATGTAGAGTTTGTAAAGAGTGTCTGTCGAGAGAAAATTTTAATTTCCTGAGTATTCCTAGACGCTTGGAAGTTTTACCTAGAATATAATTAATGTGCTCAGTCCAGATAAAATAAGCAGAAAGATATACACCAAGATGTTTATGAGAGGTTACGTTTGATACAACTGTATTGTTCATTGATACTGTATAATTTGATAGGAAGTCTTCATTTGATAGGAAGTCTGTATATTAAAGCGAGAAATGCATTATTTCATAGGAAGTCTGTATATTAATTTGAGAAATGTATAATTGGATAGGAAGTGTGTATATTAAATGAGAAATGTATAATTTGATAGGAAGTGTGTATATTAAATGAGAAATGCATTATTTCATAGGAAGTCTGTATGTTAAGTGAGAAATGTATTATTTGATAGGAAGTCTTTATATTAAAGTGATAAATGTATTATTTGATAGGAAGTCTGAATATTAATTTAAGAAATGCATAATTTGGTAGAAAGTCTTTATATTAAATGAGAAATGTATCATTTGATAGGAACTCTGTATGTTAAATTGAGAATGTAATATACCTAGAATATAATTAATGTGCTCAGTCCAGATAAAATAAGCAGAAAGATATACACCAAGATGTTTATGAGAGGTTACGTTTGATACAACTGTATTGTTCATTGATACTGTATAATTTGATAGGAAGTCTTCATTTGATAGGAAGTCTGTATATTAAAGCGAGAAATGCATTATTTCATAGGAAGTCTGTATATTAATTTGAGAAATGTATAATTGGATAGGAAGTGTGTATATTAAATGAGAAATGTATAATTTGATAGGAAGTGTGTATATTAAATGAGAAATGCATTATTTCATAGGAAGTCTGTATGTTAAGTGAGAAATGTATTATTTGATAGGAAGTCTTTATATTAAAGTGATAAATGTATTATTTGATAGGAAGTCTGAATATTAATTTAAGAAATGCATAATTTGGTAGAAAGTCTTTATATTAAATGAGAAATGTATCATTTGATAGGAACTCTGTATGTTAAATTGAGAATGTAATATTTGATAGGAAGTTTGAATAAGCCCATATTACCATTAACGTAGTTTTCGACTCTGAGCAGCATTAAAATCTGGAAAAAAAAAGAACTTCTAAAAAAAAAGAATGTTAAGAAGAGTGTGTGTGTGAGGGGGGGGGGGGGGGGTAGTGTATTGGTAGAGGGTCCGGATATGTAAGCCCTGAGGTCATGTTTGCTCACTTGTTTGCTTGGTTTACTGTCCCGCAGTATAGCTGGCAGTATGCAGTCTAGCTGACAGTACACAGTGGGCAGTAAGCAGTGAAAGTAGTTAAAATATAGCAAGCAGTAGGCAGTAAGCAGGACGTTGTCTGGTTTTATTGATTTGTTCATAGTTTGCCCGAATTTTATCGATTTAGTTTATATAGCTTACGATTTACTGCTTTGTTTGCATTTGCCATTTGCCATGATTACTACTACAATAAATCCTATCCTACTTAATACATGTATTGCGAAATCAATGAGGTATTGTTGTATAACACAATTCAGCATCGACATTTCAGAAATCAAGATCAGGTACCATCTTCGTCTCAGCGAGACCACAACCCGTTGTTACGGAGATGGACATACTTGTAACAAATTTATGGAAAGTTTGATGGTTGCATTTGTGCGTTATTACAGTGTTCGGTGCTTGTTACTTTTTGCCTAGTGGTTCTATTGTCACTATGACCTTGTCCCCCTACCTTATAAACAACAGGCGAGACAGGCATGCTCCATGCACCTTACCTGAAGGACAGTATTAAGGGATATCAGTGTGTTATAGGCAGTTTAAACATGTCCCTAGTTGACATGTGTTCACGATTACATACGCGTATCGACTGTTTTTTACCTGATTTCTTCCGAAGCGATTACAAATAAAAAAAACTGTACAGGTGGGCGACATTGTAAAACATAGCATGTTTACCAATTTAAGAAAAGACCTTGACACGTGTTATATGATAAGGCGAGAACGCTGCATTAAATATTAGTTATCTTATTATATCATATTTTAACATATGTGTCATATTTTAACATATGTGTCGCCAGGATAAACTTGCATAAAACCACAAAGGTACAAAGGATGGGATTCGATTAGAAACATTAACAAGGGTCACCTTAAAGGCATATTAAGTTGAAAAAAATGTTTAAGTTAGCTAAAGCTAAGGTTATAACTTGAGTTAGAAACAAATCCAGGGATGAATAAACACGTCGTGTAACAAATATTGAATATGAGCAATACCAAGGGGATTAAATAAAATATAGTGAGAAAGTGTTTGTCTATCGGCTAAGAACATCAGGCCACCGATACATGGAAACAACACCTTCATAATACTCGTTTGCCAAACATTTAAGGCATGCAAGTGGAGTCCCCATGCATGTACAAACGTCAATAGCTATTAAGTTGACTCTAAGTTCATAAAAGTAGTAGCTGGATTCCTGACTCTCTATATCAGAAATTTTATCTTAGATGTCTTCAGCCAGTAAGGTCATCACTACCTAGGAACAAGGACAAATAAAGCCACGTCTGCTTGTCGACACACGCGCTGGTCATAATTTACAATCATACGGAAGTGGCTATTAGATATAAATAAGATGCATCATGAATATTAATGTCTTAATTTATTATAGTTTTATTGAAGAAATCAAATGGAGTTATTTCTTACATCATACAGATACCACAACGTAAGTTTAGGTTTCACATACATCATAGGCAGTTTAAGGGTTTATTCACAGTTCAATGATAAATAAATGTAGTTCAAAAATGCTATCTTGCATGGTCACTAAGTAAAAAGGATATAATATAAAAGATCACTGTTTTTTTTGTTTTGTTTTTTGGTTTTTTTTTTATTGTCAGTGTTAATTTACGCATTCGTTACCCTAATTCTATAGTCCTTTTACACGTACAACGAATGCAAAGGATCAATAAATAACCGTTGGTCATGTAAGGGGCTCGTTGTTCGTAAAAGATGGAAATGCATACATGTACATACCAAATATAACAGAAATCATCATTTACACTTGTATACTCCGGCTTTAATCATGAAAAGATACACATATTCTTATTTGAAGCATACACTGTCATATCTTTTACCATGTGTGCTATTTTGATTGTGCTTCGTTTGCCTCTGTTGGTGTCTCCCAGACGTCCGTCCTCTCATGATCTTGGTTGTGTCGTATATCGGTGTCTCTCTCACGCCCGGCCTCTTCTTACCTGGGATTTACTGCTGTCTCACTGCCACCTGTTCTCATACGACCTTGGTTATGTCGGTGTCTCCCTCCTGCACGGCCTCATCTAGCCTGGGTAGTATTGTTTTCTCCCTGCCACCTGTCTTCATACGACCTTGGTTGTGTCGGTTTCTCCCTCATGCCCGGCTTCATCTAGCCTGGGTTGTACTGTTAACTCCCTGCCATGTCGGTATCTCTTTGACACCCGTTCTCATATGATTTTGGTTTTTACGGGGACGTTGTTTCTAATATAATCGTCATTTTATTGAACAGATATATATAATTAATTATACAGATAATTAATATAGCATTTGGCTATAAATAAACCATCTAATATATATGGTGTAATTACATCTGAAACATTATATCTTACATTAGGTGCTGGGTCTGATTTGGCTGCTTCACATCTTCTTTTCGAGTTAGTGGTTCTGGCTGATATGAATTTACCAGGAGCTGAAGCAGTCGCCTCAGAATGTGTCAACAATGGCAGCAAAAAGAGCGAGGTAATTAACTGTGCTTGTGAGTATATGTGATTAACATCAAAGTATCACAGTGGTTTATCAAAAATATACCAAAGATGTTTTGATGAATACTCAATAGCAAAGCATATGAATATGCCATAGTTTTAGTATATATTTTAACAAGACATAAGATACTTTTTTTCAATAACATGTCATCATATGTTATAACTTAATATTATAGCATTATATCATCTTTACTTCAGGTTTAGGCCGTAATGTATGTCAAAACGACACATGCAGATACAAAACATGTAGTAAAAGGACGTGTACGAACTTTTTGAGGGATTGAAATTTTGGAAAAGTAATTATGCTAATTGTGTGTCGAGAACACAATATTTTCTATATCCAAGCAATAGATTTGGATTCTGTTTGCATAAAATGGCCGATACAGAACTACCTGAGGACATTAGACTCGCATTACAATCATTGATGAATAAGAGAATAAAAATCAACAGTCTGACATAAATCTACTTATTTTACCAATGTAAATAAATGCCATATATATGATAACATAATAGATGTTCCAAAAGCTTACAGTGGTGTTTACATAGAATTCGTTTATTGAAAAATAAAGCAACATATATACACTAGCATGTATACATTCTCATATTATATTTCATATTGCCATTACGATTAAATATGTCAATTTAATGGAAGTATATCAAGAATGATTTGTGTTTGGCATTCCAGGTAAATAATGCGGGCGTCTATCGGAAGCAAAGTTTATTGGAAGCAGACTTCAGTATGTTTGACTGGCCGTCCCTCATCTCAAAAAGAATAAAGGTAGCACGTTGTAACCTTATAATTCCATAAAATGTTTTGATATCATTAAGCTAAATTTGAAATTGTTTTATATTGATTTCAGCCAATTTTGTAATTGATACTCATTTTCTCCTTTTTCCCTACAACACGTATTAAGCACTGCATTAGTAATTGATATTCAATAACTTGTGAAAACAAAACAATTTTTACGCAGATTTTTTTCATTTCAAGAAAAATAGTGGATCTATCTAGTAGAGTAGCGGAAGAGGAGGTAGGTACATTTAAATTATTGCTATAAGTGTCTTTTATTTCGAATTGCCATATTAATAGAGTATTCCCGTACATGTATGTAGCTGGTTTCGGATGACCTAATATGCTTAACTTTGTTTCCTTTTTACTACGTATATAAAATGATAAATGTATTTAACAGTTTCAAGTCTCTTATGTCGTTTACTTTTTATGTTGTACAATATATTATGTCAAAAGAATTTAACCGAAACTGAATATTTAACAATGTAAATGTGTAATCAAAGTGGTCTGAATGTGATATTTCTGTTTACACAGGTTGCAACTGCTGGTGTTTACTGAATATCTAATCTGGGTATTCACTACGTCACTAAATTGCTTGCATTAGGTATGTATCAAGTTGGTAGATCAAGAATATTTATTGACCCTGCCATATTAAAGTGTTTCATTCCCTGTTACAATACGATCGTAATCCAAATACAATTTGTATATGTAGGATACAAGGTTGACTGAGGTAATGCTGTATATTCTCATCATTAGCTGCTTCATATTTTGGCTTCATAACATTAAAATGTAATCAAGATAATCCTTAAATATATATAGCATATGACAAAAACAGACAAAACATGTAATGTCAAAGTTCGACATTTTCTGCCCATGCGCAAACTAAACTTGAAAAAAAAACTAGCTGAAACTATGGTATTTAAAAGATAAATTTCTACGCACCCAACGTTTAGACACGACGGCCGCTCTGCATACACACCAGTCGGCAGTTGATATAGTGTAGGTGATCAAGGAAGACGTCCTTAAAAGCTGGAGATGGAATCCCTCAAGGAGAAAGTCACCATCATCACAGGTATGGTAAATATATGAGCATTGGTTGTCATATTTTAGCATGCAACGGGGTATGACATACATTGGGTGCTCTATCATATCCAGTGGCGCACGTTTAAATACTACTCACCCGGCATACACACCAAGCCGGCGGTTGATATAGTGCACGCAACCAAGGAAGGCGTCTTTAAAATGTCATAACCAAAAGCATGTCAAACATTTAAAAAAAAAAATGCTTATATTTGCAATTTTGAAATTTCATCGTCTTTACGATAAAAATAAAAAATAAGAAGCAAATAAAATGAAATGAAAAAATTCTACGCATGCGCAAATAAATCTCTTGATCATTCCAGTGGGTTCCAGCGGTTGTCATAGGCAACCAGCTAAACAATGACAGTAAACAAACTAGTTTCACTGATAAACCGACAATTTCAATACTGATATCAATATCAAATGCTTTAATTCCAATTGTTATGTAATATCGGCCAATAGTAATGTTTGATAGCAATATCTTTCCAAAATGTGCAAAATGACCCCTTGAACTCTGATCAATACTGAGCAGCCTAAATGCCAATGTCAATGCAAGGATATATTATACATTGGAGTAAGTAGCAACACATAAGTACTGTACAGTGAGAATGTTACTATATAGAAATATCTTTTGTACTAAGATGTCGAAGTATATATTATGTATATTTAACTGCCTTGTGTTTACAATTAATGAACAATTATTTTAGCTATATCTGTATTATCTGTGCGTAAAAAAATATAGCAATGTAGGTTTTTTTTAAGGTAACGCTATGTAACCCTGGTATTATACTGCTCGGCTAGAGATATCTTCTTTTTACTCGATCAGTTGAGCCTAAGTCTAGTAATCCAGAGGTCGCGGGTTCAATACCTAACGGAGGCAGTGATTTGAATTTTAAGTAACCATGCGCTCTATTACAATGCTGTCCATGTAGGGTCTCGGGAATTATACTAAGCGTTAAAGCATCGCTGTAACCCGTGAAACTCGAGAATGAGTTCTTCCCTGGAGAGTTAGCATGTAACCCTGGTAAATGCTAGCCGCAATAAAGCGCTCGCCTAGAGAGATCTTCTCCTTAGCTCGATCGGTTGAGCGTAAGACTATTAAGCCAGATGGCCCGAGTTCGATCCCTAGTGGATGCAGTGATTTACAGTCAAACTTCGATGTTTCGAAGTTCAAGAGACTTGCAGAAAAACTTCGAAACAGCGGGACTTCGAATTATTCAAGGTTGACAATAGATCGACTATTTCATGATAATGACCATAAATCTTATATGGCTGTTACATGTCCTCGATGTCGTAGTGTCGATCGTCACCTGTCAGTCTCACATTGAAACGTTTAGTTGATTTACTTCAAACACAACAAAATAAAAGATACTTTTCATCCGTAAAGCATTTTGTCAATTAAATAAGGATCATTTTTACAAAACAATTATGTATATCACAGTTTACATTGAATATTGAATTAATAATGCGCTCTGTTACAAAATTGATTTAGAAATCATATATATTGTTATGATATACCCGACGTACTGTTTTAGCTGTTGTCTGTTATATCAGTACAGAAGAAGAAAATCTTTTGGCTTAAAACGAAATCACGGTCAAAACGTTATTTTCATTTATGTACGTGTTAAGTACCTTTCCTTTTCTGTTTCTGTGCTATCCCAATATTGAAAGTCGATCCCTATGTCCAGCTTTACCACTCGATTGAAATGACAAACAAACCACCTCACTATAAATCTAGTGCGAATTTTTTAAAATCATCATGTGACTGTTTTGAAATTGAGGTATTTTCATTTGTAATCACAAACACACGATGACTAAAAGAAGTATTTGACCCATTTGGCCATGTTTCTCTTTGTTGCGGAAGGTGTTACCGTTACTTACAGCGGTCAATTTACGCGGAACGCCATTTTTGTTTTCAAGTGTTCTTGTTTCTTGTGCGCATGCGTTATATCGTGTAAAATTTACATAACCAGACTGTTGATCAACGAATTGTGATTTTGATTAATAGTTGATGTCTGTATGTGCAGATATCATCAGAATCAAATGGTCATTGTTCAGAAGGTTATATATACATTTCCTACATATATACCCAAAAATATGAAAAATTACAAAATAAAAATTAGTTTACCAAATCTAGTTTCAAGGAACACTTTAAAGATTATCGCCTGGCTAACTGAAACTCCGTCGCTATCGCCACCCACGGGAAATAGATTCTGCAATTTGCATATAATCCCATCGCACACGTCTTTTCTATTTTGTACATCACGCATTTTATTCCCAACCATTTACATGATTTACCTCCCTTTGCCCTCCCTGCCTAATGCAATACGTATACATGTATATAAACCCATAGCTATACTCTTCTCTGCTCTCCTTATTCTTACTCTGTATATAAACTCATACCTAGACAATTCTCTACTGTCTAATAACCCATAGGTATACCCTTCTCTGCTCTTCTGTCTATAAACCCATCTCTATCCATTCTCTACTCTACTGTATACAAACCCATCTCTATACACTTCTCTACTCTACAGTCTATAAACCCATCTCTATACACTTCTCTACTCTACTTGTCTATAAACCCATCTCTATTAATTCTCTACTCTATCGTCTATATACCCATATACATCCCTTCGCTACTGTATATACACCCATACACTATGTAGCCTTATGTGTGTGGGCAAACATCACACGGACAACTTGTATAAGTTTCAGGTTTAATCAGAAGGCCTACAAATGTATAAACATGACATGAATAACGGACACGCGACGATGGACATAACATGAACGTAAATAACCAAGACGATTACATGTACAAATGTAGGATCTTCAATAAAATAACAAGTAATATGATCATATATTTAGAAGACTTACCAGGGACGGATGACTGGTACATTGTAACATGTTGTCATGCTGAGTGCCGTGTCTGGAATGATGGAAAAGTGTGCTGGTGCAGGGTATTGACAGGTGTTTAGCATGCGCACACACTCACCTGCTCACTACAATGACCAATCAGGACAACTTCCACACATACCTTACATTCCAATGCATGACGCAGTATGAGGCGCGGGAACTTACCTGTTGGTCAGTCAACCCTGACCTGTGTTATTATATAACACAATATATATATCCAACTGGCTACATACTCCCCCTCCCTGATGAGATGGCTCCTGGCATCTCAATTAATACCACGTAGGATCAGTTTTAAAACAGATACATGGCATGCTGAGCCAGCAATTGTTCTAGAAACAACTGCAATTAAAACTAGGGTCCACAATTTACAGTTATATTGGGATTAACCCACTAGCCTTAATGTAACCAGGGCTGGTAACACCATGGTGCTACTATATAATACAGCAAAACAAACCGGTATACACTGTAGGTTGACCTAAACCAATCTTTACAGATAGGGTTTTGAATCAAGGAGATATCCAACACGGTTCACAGTAAGAACCAAATTATATGACCTTTTCAGGTAAAGGTTCATGTCCAACATAGCCACGAGTTGTGCGGTTGGGCCAGTCCCTACCAGCACCATCATGACTATAAGGTGACTGCATGAACAGTAAACAAAAGTAAATCACATATATAGCTAACATGAAACGGTGATAGTTAAAAAAAACAACAACGATGAAATAAAAATTAAAAATTATTACCACACCTGGCTAGGACTTCTCTGGAGGTTGGGCCAGTCCCTACCATCCAGAGCGTTATGCCCTACAGGTATGGTTAAATATCAATTGTAAAATGTATATAAAAATGTTAAAATACTCATTTCATCACAGGAATGTTTTAACACAGATCCATAATCATGGTTTACTTCAGATCTAGATTTTGTAATGAACACTGCAGAGGAAACACCCACTGACCATAACGATCTGGAGGCTGTCTAGGTCTAGCTGACCTTCTTGGTTCAACAACCTCTGAACTGTCGTGTTCCTGGTACACTGTGGACTCAGCACTGTCATTAAGGCTGGATACCGGACCCTGATGCAAGTCTCTCGACAGATTAGTGAGGTCTGCCAAACTTGATCTCTGTTCAAACTCATTTTCCGTTATCACGGATATTGGATCGGAATTGTTGAACACAGGTTCTTGCATGGAAGGGTTTGGTACTCTCTGCAACTTCCGGGGATGAGTTGGTCTAGCAGGAGGTAGCTCAAACTCCGAGTCTGACTCAGAATCAGACTCTGAGGATGATACTGGTAATGTGGGCTCTGCCCTTCGGACAGCAACATACTTTGCAGGCTTAACCTTTCGGTTCTGCGAGTTAGGAGGAACTTCCATTGGAATGGAGTTAAAGGGAAGTAGCATGTTACGGTGCAATGTACGGTTACGACCTTTGCCCGATTCATACTTCACCTCATATACAGGAATGTCACTGTTTGGTATTTTTATCACCACACAGGGTTCCCGTTCCCACCTGTCAGTCAGTTTATGTTTGCCCTTGAGACCTACGTTCCGTATCAGTACACGGTCTCCTATTTCCAGTTTGGAGTTCTGAACAGAACGGTCATAGCGACTCTTGTTCTGAGCAGATCTCTTTTTAGCTTCACTCTGTGCGGTTTTGTAAGCATTTTCCATCCTAGTTCGCAACTTGCCAACATAGGAGGTGTGATCAACCGCACCCTGCTGACCTGGTTCAGTACCCAGGAATGCGTCCACTGACAACCGTGGATGCCATCCGAACATGAGGTAATGAGGAGAGTACCCCGTGGCATCGCTTTTGGTTGCGTTATAGGCCTGGACTAGTGGAGCTATGTACGATTTCCAATCAGCCTTTTTATCTTCATCAAGGGTGGCAAGCATCCTAAGAAGAGTTTGGTTAAACCTTTCCACAGAACCATTTCCCATTGGATGATATGGTGTGGTCCTGGTTTTTTTCACACCGGCCAGTTTGCAAAGTTCTTTGATGATCTTACTCTCAAAGTTGCGGCCCTGATCACTGTGTATTCTCTCAGGAAAGCTATAATGAACAATAAAGTTCTCATACAAAGCTTTCGCAGTTGTCCTTGCCGTTTGATTGCGACAGGGAACTGCCTGAGCATACCTGGTGAAGTGATCTGTTATAACCAGGATATCCTCTATTCCACCCTTGCACTTGTCTGCTGTGAGAAAGTCTATACAGACCAACTCCATAGGGTGGCTAGAGCTGATAGGAATAAGTTCAGCAACAGGTTTAACTGGTGCTTTTCGTCGTACACAACGCCCACAAGTCTCAACTTTATGGTTCACATCATTCTCTAGGCCTGGCCAGTAGAACCGTTGCTTTGCCAGCCAAAGTGTTTTTTCCTTCCCTTGATGACCAGTGTCATCATGCACACCCTTTAGAGCGAGGGAATGATACTGCTTTGGGAGCACCAACTGTTTAACGTTCTGACCGTCTAGAGAAGCGGTTCGATATAGTATACCGTCATGCAAACTCAATTTCTTCCAAGTGCGAAACATCTTCTGGACGTATACAGTTTCACCCTGTAGCCTTTTCCCCCTGGGAAGAAAACCGGTTCTCAATAGGTCAATAACCCTTGCTATGTCTTTGTCCCGGTGCTGTTGTACTTTCCAGTCGACTGCAGCGAATGAATCGACCGAACCTGTGTCCTCATTGGCCATATGAGAGACAGGATCATCCGACACACATTCCACAAGTGGTGCCACTGTGACTGCTGATTGACAAACAGCCTGAACAACATCAGAACATACAGACATGCGTGAGAGACCATCAGCATCAATGTTTTGTTTCCCAGGGCGATACGACAGGGTAAAGTTATAATTCGCTAAAGCGGCAACCCATCTATGCCCAGTGGCATCGAGTTTAGCCTTACCAAGCACATAAGTAAGTGGATTATTATCAGTGACGACCTTGAAAGTGTTACCATAGAGATAATCATGGAATTTGTCTGTCACCGCCCACTTAAGAGCAAGAAACTCTAACTTATGAGCAGGGTAATTCCGCTCACTAGGTCTTAAACCACGACTAGCGTATGCGATTACTCGCTCCACACCATCCTGTTCCTGATACAAAACTGCGCCTAAACCAAGGCCACTAGCATCAGTATGCAAGATAAATGGTTTTTTGTAATCCGCATAAGCAAGAACTGGGGGACTCAATAGCTTCTCTTTTAAGGTATCAAAGGCTGTCTGTTGGGGTTCCCCCCAAACCCATTCAGCCTTTTTCTTGACCTTAGTTTTACCTTTAGACTTAGCAGTCTTCTTTTTCTTGGTAAGGTCATGACCTTGTAAGAGTTTGTTCAGTGGCTGGGCTATTGAGGAAAAATCCTTTATGAATCGCCTGTAGTAACCACTGAAACCAAGCCATTGGCGGAGCTCTTTTACGTTGTTTGGCCGTGGCCAATCCCTAACTGCAGATAACTTTGCAGGGTCTGTCGCTATGCCCTCTTCAGACACAACATGCCCTAAGTATGTCACAGAAGTTTTAAACAACTCGCACTTAGATGGTTTAAGTTTCAGGCCATGTTGCACTAGTCTGGAAAAAACGGACTCTAACCTTGTCAGGTGTTCGTCAAAGGTACGAGAGAATATGAGAATGTCATCCAAAAATATGAGACATTCTCTAAGATGCATATCTCCCATGCACTTCTCTATCATCCGTTGGAAACTAGCTGGGGCACAGGTTAGTCCGAAACCCATTCTATTAGTTTCGTAAAACCCCAAGTTCCCAACAGAGAAAGCAGTTTTAGGACGATCTTCCTCAGCCACCTCGATTTGCCAGTAGCCGGCTCGAAGATCTAACTTCGAGAAATAGCGGCTACCTATGAGGGTATCAATGGTGTCATCAAATCGAGGAAGCATATATGCATCTTTCCTGGTACGCGAGTTAAGCATCCGATAATCGATGCAGAATCTTAATGAACCATCTTTCTTTCGAACCAGCACAACATTCGAAGAAAATGGACTGTTTGATTCCCTAATAACACCCGCTTCAAGCATATCTTTCACGTGCTGACGGACCTCCTCATACATACCAGGAGGAATTTTCCTGTAAGGCTGTTTAAATGGCCTTTCATCGATAAGATCGATTTTATGTTGTATGATGTCCGTGCATCCAAGATCGAATGGACTGGTAGAAAATGCTTGTTTCCAGTTTCCCAATACTTGACGAACCCTATACAGCTGCTCTTCACTAAGGTTCTCAGTGTTTAAGTTAATACCAAGATCTTCAGGTAAAGACTTGGACTCTGTTATGCTTGGTAATTCAGAAGCTAAATTGTCAACAACCTTAACCTGATTTACAGAACAAATAATTGACTTGGGTTGTATATAGATGGGTTTAGCAGTGAGATTACAAATTTTTACAGGTACTTTCACATTCGATACACTATTTTTCACTTTGAGAACCCGTGGACAAACTGTATACTTAAGGTTAGAGTTATCGGATCTGTTTTCAGTGATTATAGTGGAGGTATCGGGATCGAGTCCTCTGACCATGCCGTTGATTACTGTGGACTGGTAAGGATGAACCTTAAGAACTTTCTTGTTTAGTGACCTGGTGTCGAATGTACAAGAAATGCTATCCACAGCAACCTTCCACTCGGGTGGTAAAGTAAAATTTCCGGAATTCATAAAATCTTTGACAAGTCTTATTACATTGGTACCCATCAGACATGGGCATGATTTATTGTAATCTGTGTCCGGTACTACTAGTACTAGAACACTAAAGACTTTGTCAGACAGGAATGGCAATCGGACATCACATTCTATGAAACCTTTGATCTTAAGGTTCGAACCATTGGCTACTGTCACATCAAGCCCTAAGGTTGATATATCTTGGAGGTCAGGTTCATGCGGCAAAGTTTTAAAAAATGACTCTGAGATAGTAGAGACCATTGAACCGCTGTCTATCAAGCCCTTAACCTGAACACCATCGATGAAAATGTCACCTTCATTGGATACTCCTAAGAGTCTATCCAAGATGTTGGTTTGGCCTGCTGAAGATGATTCGGTCTCCGCTTGGCCTACCGCAGAGACCGTTACTCTTTTGGGTTATCAGAGGATTTTTGTTTGTCGTGGTTAGGTTTACCTCTGTGGTTACCTCGACCACGACCACGACCTCTGCTCTGTCCTTGACCCTGGTAAGATTTGGATTGACCAGACCTAGAGTCCAGTTTCTCCAAAATCTTATCAAATTTGGAGTCAATTTGAGACGACAATTTCTCCTCTAGTGCCTTGAGTTTACGATCAAACTCCTTAGACACATCCGTGACAGATGTAGCCTGCTGCTGGTCAACCTCAGCAGTAACGTTATGGCTCTGAGCTTTTTTCTTCTTTGAAGAATCCTGGCTCTTACAAGCAGTACTTGAGCACAGGTCCAGCTCTTTCTCCACTATTCTTATCTCCCTCAACAAATGGTCAAAAGACATGATATTGTCATATTTATGACGTGTCTGACTTTTGAGGTTATCCGAATATAGAGAAGTCCAAAATTTATGCCTGAGCAAATCATTTCTTGCTCCTTTATCTACAGAACCATTGTCAATGGCTATTTGTAAATATGACTCGAGTCTACAGCCAAATGTAGTTGCAGACTCTTCCGGCTTCTGTGCAGCATTAAAAAATTCCTGCATGATCATACCATGTGTGGCCACCTCTCCAAACAACGAATCTAATCGATGCAGGATATCACGAGGTGATGCCTCACTCCCGAGTGAAATCAAAGAACGCTTCGCGACACCTCTAAGCGAACGACGTATGGCCTGTATTAGGGTACTCGGAGATATGTCTGAATCCATCATCAGACAACGGATCTCATAGCGCCAATCCATATAGGCGACATCACCCTTAAGGGACTCACCTGAGAACTGAGGCACCTTGGGAATATTTTGTTGCTTTGTGGATGGGAATTCGTACAAAGAGGCATTACCCTCTATCACTGAGCTTGTTCTCAGCCTGCGAGTTTGTGTCTCCTCACCCAGTGCAACTATCGCATATTTCCCCAAGGCATTTAATGATTTAATTAGATCTGCCTCAGTCCAGGCCCCCAATTTAACCTCCGGCTGGGCAGCAAGTTCCTCTTGAGGAGATTCTGCCATTGTTGATATATTTATATATATATATCTATATCACAAGTTCTACTATGATGAAGCTATACAGTCCTCAAAAATTTTCAATACTACACGTTTCATCCAACACCTGGCTAAAAGTGGTGAGGGATGGATTCCGTCCTTATATAAAGAAAAACAGACGAACGGCTTGCGTTTGGCTCTAGTATACTTCAACAAGTCCAAGTGGAACCGTACAGAGCTTACCCCAGCAGCTTGATTAACCTGTTGTAGGTAATCGTTCAGGATCTTAATCCTTTCGACCAAAATCGAATCCTCTGTTTCAAATATTTCAGGGTTTTTATGACCTTTAGACTTATTCCACAGCTTGATACTGTATGGAGGTATCTCCAGGAAAGTCACAGAGACTGAAGGAAACTGAGCGATAAAGCTGTTGATTTTGTCAACATTCGATTTCACATAATTTTCACATTCAGTGTTAGACCTCTGTGCTAAGGTTATGCAACCAGATTTGGACTTGTTTGTAAGGTCACAGGTACCAAGCCAAACATACACATGTATTTGACCATAGGTTCTAACAACCTGATGTAGGTTCTTAACTAACCAATTGTAACCAAATTTGAAATCGCCACCTGGCTGGCACTGAAATCTCAACGTGAAGTCATAATCATTGATTAAATCAATGTGCCTTTTTAAGTAAACACCCTTGCTGCTGCTTAACAGTAATGGGGTTTTAACCAAATTTGGAGGGGCTTCCACTGGCCTTGTCAAAAACTTCTCTATCCTATTTGTATTGGACATATAGGCTAAAGATAAATATCACAGATATACTTAAGATGAAATACTACAATGATCGCAAGCGCAAAATGAAAATGATCTTACCTCACATTCTTGTGCAACAGGGTATCAGATGAAATGGGAAACGTGCAATGATAACTTCGCTGGCTGCCCATGCCGACATGATGATGAAATGATGATGAAATGGTGATGAAATGCAATAGGTAGTGCAATGAGATGAAAGTCCCTGGTAAGGTGAAAGAACAAAACAATTACACGAACATTCCAGGTAAATTACAGTCTCGGTACTGAGAACTCATAAATGTATTATATATACCACAGTCAATGAATAGAATGACTAATGCCTTATACTTAATAACCACGAAATTACAGGTATTAAATGAATAATCTAGTGACAATAATTATATATAAGAGTTTTTCAACAATACACAAATTAGTTCAGTAGGTCTACTAAGTCACTCAAGTTCTGTTGCACTGCCATTTCCGGAACAAAATACATGAGTTCAAAACACCACTGCATTTTCGATATCAGTCATACAACACTGTATACCATTCAGCTGGAACTGCGTCACACTCTAGGTAGGAATCCCTCCACTAGAAGATCCAGAAATCCAGTCGGTCGCTTTGATATACGGAAAACGATATCTCACCAGCAGATCCCGGAAATTGTTCCCCGGAAGTTGTAAATCAACGGAGTAGATCGACGTCTCTCTAACGCTTGATTCCGAGGTATATCACTGGGACGCTTACTAGGGGGTTTCCCAATCCACAGATCGCGGAATAGCGAGTCCGCTGTCCTCTACAAGGTTAGCGGTCACTTCCCCGGCCTTCAACCACGTTGGGCGCCATTTGTAGCCTTATGTGTGTGGGCAAACATCACACGGACAACTTGTATAAGTTTCAGGTTTAATCAGAAGGCCAGGGACGGATGACTGGTACATTGTAACATGTTGTCATGCTGAGTGCCGTGTCTGGAATGATGGAAAAGTGTGCTGGTGCAGGGTATTGACAGGTGTTTAGCATGCGCACACACTCACCTGCTCACTACAATGACCAATCAGGACAACTTCCACACATACCTTACATTCCAATGCATGACGCAGTATGAGGCGCGGGAACTTACCTGTTGGTCAGTCAACCCTGACCTGTGTTATTATATAACACAATATATATATCCAACTGGCTACACTTCTCTATTCTACTGTATATAAACCAATCTCTATACACTTCTCTACTCTACTGTCCATATACATACACCCATACACTATATATATACACTTCTCTATTCTACTGTATATATACATACACCCATACACTATACCCTTCTCTATTCTACTGTATATAAACCCATCTCTATACACTTCTCTACTCTACTGTCTATAAACCCATGTCTATACCCTTCTCTACTCTGCTGTATATAAACCCATGTCTATACCCTTCTCTACTCTACTGTCTATAAACCCATATCTATACCCTTCTGTACTCTACTGTATATAAACCCATCTCTATACACTTCTCTACTCTACTGTCTATAAACCCATGTCTATACCCTTCTCTACTCTACTGTCTATAAACCCATATCTATACCCTTCTCTACTCTACTGTATATAAACCCATCTCTATACCCTTCTCTACCCTACTGTCTATAAACCCATATCTATACCCTTCTCTACTCTACTGTATATCAACCCATCTCTATACCCTTCTCTACTCTATTGTATATAAACCCATATCTATACCCTTCTCTACTCTACTGTCTATAAACCCATCTCTATACCCTTCTCTACTGTCTATAAATCCATGTCTATACCCTTCTCTACTCTATTGTATATAAACCCATGTCTATACCCTTCTCTACTCTACTGTCTATAAATCCATGTCTATACCCTTCTCTACTCTACTGTCTATAAATCCATGTCTATACCCTTCTCTACTCTATTGTATATAAACCCATGTCTATACCCTTCTCTACCCTACTGTCTATAAACCCATATCTATACCCTTCTCTACTCTACTGTCTATAAACCCATATCTATACCCTTCTCTACTCTACTGTCTATAAACCCATATCTATACCCTTCTCTACTGTCTATAAACCCATCTCTATACCCTTCTCTACTCTAATGTCTATAAACCCATCTCTATACACTTCTCTACTCTAATGTCTATATACCCATATACATGTATATCCCTTCGCTACTGTATCTATATCTATCTCCACTCAACTTATATAAACCTACATATATATCCTTCTCTTATCGAGTGTCTATAAACCAATCTCTATACCCTTCTCTACTCTACTATCAGATAACTTTATCATTTTGAAAGCTTCGGAAGAATTTAAGAATGGATACTAAGATAACATTGAGTAAGAGTCAACGCAGTGGAATAATTTTCAAGAAAAACCGTCCACTTTTATTGTTCGGTCAAAAGCAGGCGCGAACAACGTCGGCCTCCCATAATTAGGCAAAATTATGAAGAGTTAAGAAAATGACTTTATGACACTAATATCTAATTAATACTTGCAAATGCAGAACATGAATATTTTAACATGTGACCTTTCCTGTATATTGACATTCGTTGTAAATTCGCTTTGTTTTATAGGGAGTAAATATAAAAAAAAATTCAGTATTGATAGAAATAAGTAAAACTCCCCTTGACCATTGTTGAACTTTGCATTGATAATGATTGATAATTCATATAATATGTACTAATGCATATTATGTCGGTTGTATAAATATTAAAAAGAGAGGTCGAAATGTTTAATTATTGGACCTCATTGAATCCTATTTAAATCTATTGAAAATAAAACCCCTATTTCCGACCTTACTTCCAAATATGAGCATTGAACAAATTCAATACAACGCCAGCTTAACTTTCGTTTTTTTGTTGTTTTTGTTTTTTTTTTGTGATAATGGTACTTTCGAAAAATAATATCATGTTTTTCTTATAATTTGATAAAAGGAGGAGCTGGAGGATTCGGGAGAGCTACCGCACTTCTATTTGCTAAATATGGAGCAAAGCTAGTACTGGCTGACCTCAACAACACGGGTGCGGAGGCTGTTGCAGAGGAGTGTAAAAAGGCAGGGCTGCCGAGTGATGACGTAAGTTTGATAAACATGTTAGAGGAACACTATTCTTAGATATCCATCTGATAACTGATCAGATGTGTTAAAATATTTGAAATTCATTTACTTTGTGTAATGTATGAAATTATAAAGTTAGTGCAAACGGTTTCTCAAATAATGTTATAACATTAGAAGGAATTGTTTGTCAAAAATTAATTCAAATCTGCATTTTTTGAAATAGTGTAAATAATCAGACAGCCCACGCATACTGCGGGAAATGGCTCTCAACCGAATTCCAAGGAAGATAGGAACACTGTGTATATGAAATAATTTTTGATGGTGTACAATATTGTGTAAATTGTATCAACTTACAGTACCTAATAATATATATATACATGTGTATATAGACTGATAGTTAGAATGTATCACCACACACTACCTTTTATATATAAATTTATAAGTGACAGGTATTACCTCATACTACTTATTATATATAGATTATAGTTGACATGTATCACCTCATACTACTTATTATATATAGATTATAGGTGCCATGTATCACCTCATACTACTTATTATATATAGATTTATAGTTGACATGTGTCACCTCACACTACCTATTATATATAGATTGATAGTTGACATGTATCACCTCATACTACTTATTATATATAGATTTATAGTTGACATGTGTCACCTCACACTACCTATTATATATATATTGATAGTTGACATGTATCACCTCACACTACTTATTATATATAGATTGATAGTTGACATGTGTCACCTCACACTACCTATTATATATATATTGATAGTTGACATGTATCACCTCACACTACCTATTATATATATATTGATAGTTGACATGTGTCACCTCACACTACCTATTATATATAGATTGATAGTTGACATGTATCACCTCATACTACTTATTATATATAGATTATAGTTGACATGTACCACGTCACACTACCTATTATATATAGATAATAGTTGACATGTATCACCTCATACTACCTATTATATATAGATTGATAGTTGACATGTATCACCTCACACTACCTATTATATATATGATTATAGTTGACATGTATCACCTCACACTACCTATTATATATAGATTGATAGTTGACATGTATCACCTCACACTACCTATTATATATAGATTATAGTTGACATGTATCACCTCACAATACCTATTATATATAGATTATAGTTGACATGTATCACCTCACACTACCTATTATATATATATTATAGTTGACATGTATCACCTCACACTACCTATTATATATAGATTATAGTTGACATGTATCACCTCACACTACCTATATATATATTGATATAGTTGACATGTATCACCTCACACTACCTATTATATATAGATTATAGTTGACATGTATCACCTCACACTACCTAGTATATATAGATTATAGTTGACATGTATCACCTCACACTACCTAGTATATATAGATTATAGTTGACATGTATCACCTCACACTACCTATTATATATATATTGATAGTTGACATGTATCACCTCACACTACCTATTATATATAGATAACTAGTTGACATGTGTCACCTCACACTACCTATTACATATAGATTGATATTTGATATGTATCACCTCACACTACCTATTATATATAGATTATAGTTGACATGTATCACATCACACTACCTATTATATATTGATTATACTTGACATGTATCACCTCACACTACCTATTATATATAGATTAATAGTTGACATGTATCACCTCACACTACCTATTATATATATATTTATAGTTGACATGTGTCACCTCACACTACCTATTATATATAGATTTATAGTTGACATGTACCACCTCACACTACCTATTATATATAGATATAGTTGACATGTGTCACCTCACACTACCTATTATATATAGATTATAGTTGACATGTATCACCTCACACTACCTATTATATATAGATTATAGTTGACATGTATCACCTCACACTACCTTATTATATATAGATTATAGTTGACATGTATTACCTCACACTACTTATTATATATAGATTATAGTTGACATGTATCACCTCACACTACCTATTATAGATAGATTATAGTTGACATGTATCACCTCACACTACCTATTATATATAGATTATAGTTGACATGTATCACCTCACACTACCTATTATATATAGATTACTAGTTGACATGTGTCACCTCACACTACCTATTATATATAGATTAAAAGTTGACATGTATCACATCACACTACCTATTATATATAGATTATAGTTGACATGTATCACCTCACACTACCTATTATATATAGATTATAGTTGACATGTATCACCTCACACTACCTATTATATATAGATTATAGTTGACATGTGTCACCTCACACTACCTATTATATATAGATTATAGTTGACATGTATCACCTCACACTACCTATTATATATAGATTATAGTTGACATGTATCACCTCACACTACCTTATTATATATAGATTATAGTTGACATGTATCACCTCACACTACCTAGTATATATATATAGATATATAGTTGACATGTATCACCTCACACTACCTATTATATATATATTGATAGTTGACATGTATCACCTCACACTACCTATTATATATAGATTGATAGTTGACATGTATCACCTCACTCTACCAATACATCGTTTCAGATTCTCACCGTTGAGGCAAACATCACGAAAGAAGACGACAGAAAGAAAATTATCGAAGACTGTATTTCAAAGTTTGGAAGACTGGATGTTTTGGTAGGAAAAAGACAACAACATAAATTGATAAAGATTGATCTTCTATCTGAAGATATTAACATGATTGATAGAATATGTCACTTAGCAAGGGCGATCACTTACTAATCTGGATTTAACGGTCAAAATATAATATCAAGTGTTTTATAAACTCAGCATTGTTCTCACTTCGTTAGTGATTTTAGGAGCTCACCATTGTCATTATTTTTGTAGCAATATTTAGAGGCTCATCATGGTTCAAATTTTGTAGTGAGTTTTAGAAGTCATCATGGCTGCCATTTTGATAGTGATTGGCAGAAGCTCACCATGGTTGCCATTTTAGTAGGGATTGGTAAAACGTCACAACGGCGCTCATTTTGTTATAATCATAGAGCACAGACGCCTGCATAGAAAATGAAAATTTATAAAAATGATATCAGTTTTATGTGTACTTTGTAATAGGGAAGGCCGAAAACTTCGTCACGAGATTAACGGCACCCCATCTCACTTCAATCGACGGTCAATTACACCGTGCCCACTATATACCACCGTCATTGGGAAACATTCATCTTTAACCTTCTACTTATAGTCAATGATGTGCACAACAGAAACTCTCGTCGACACTTCCAATATGATGTAGGTTTTGAATACGAGATATCGTGGTCTGAATTTTTATTGACACACTCTGCCCCAGGAACATGTAAATACGTAACTGCAACGGTGTTTTCATACACCTCAAAGATTTGGCACTTTGCTTTATCTATAAACTGTTTCTATTTCACGTGTATTTTATGTTTGTAGATAAACAACGCCGGTATTGGACGAATTGCGAGCCTAATGAATACGCCACCGGACGTGTATGATGCTGAGATGGACCTCAATGTGAAGGCACAGCTTTATATGACACAACTAGCAGTCCCGCACCTAAAGGCAACTAAAGGTTAAACACAGCGAAATATGTATTGTTTTTTTAATACAATTTTCATAATGTAGTATAGAGTTACAATTATGTTATGGTAATGAAGTAAACATCTTAACATACAAGTTCCTTATTGATTATTGTGTGACATAGTTATTACTAAGATGAAAATTGTTTAGTGCCTGTAAGAAATAATGTGCAATATTTTCATTGCCATTTCAGGGAATATTGTAAATCTGGCAAGCATTGCATCAGAAGAAGTGGTAAGAACGTATTGTTTAATTGATGACACGTTCACCACCACTGTATATCGATATGAAAATATAATGTCTGTCTTTATGTGGTTTATATAAGAGGCAACTATTGTCGAGCGAAAGACAATGTAACGTTTTCAATTGCTTAACCTCAGAGCACTTTAGAACCTTTTATCTCAATTGGTTTATTCTTGGTCAATTTTTCAATCGTTACAAAACCCAAACAAATTCATGTGGTGTTTCTAACGTATATAGTGATAGAAATTAAATATTTGACAAAATGTCTGTAAATACTTTTATCCTTTTTTTCAGTTTATTGAATTTGGTGTTTACGGAATAAGTAAAGCAGCCGTGGCGATGTTTACAAAAACTCTTGCTTTAGGTAGTATATTCCAAATGCAGATAAAATTTGGAAAATAATATGTTTGAGATTTGACTGTCACGTTTAAGATCAAGGTATATATACCACGATGTAGGATATATGATGCAGATCAGACGTGACATATCAGTGTTAATGGGCGACACATTGAACATCTTTTATCGTAGGCTGCTTGGGCATACAATGTAAACATTATCATATATTTTAATTTCATTTTCAACCAAATAAGTCCCTGTGAATAAACACGTCGACCGTATACCCTACAGAGATGTATGACAGGTCATCAGTAGCTCTGTACATCATGGTATCTCGTACTAGGGCAGTTTTAATATCTAGGATATTTTTTCTCAATATTTGCAGTTCACTCATATAATATAACAAGATTAGAAAAATGATAATTCATCATTAGTATTAAACACTATATTATTGTCAGATATTACAATATCTAACCCGTCCAGTCAATCAGAAATTAATATTTATATCATTGTTGTTTTATTATAATAAACATCATGATATATCATATCTATATGGTTCCACTCAAGCAGTAGCTGATAGTTTTTCATTACTACATATTATTACATATCAAATCTTTTAGTTTGGTGTATATATTCAGTAATACTTTGAAGAATAGATTTATTTATATTAGTTTATACATCCATTCAGAAGAGTATGTAGATTATAGTGATCATGATTACCTATATTGTGATGCAAATGTCTCCCAGAGTTAGTATAAAGTGAACATTCAAATATATATAGTGTTGTATTGTCATTTATTTTCTATTTTAGAAATGGCTGAATTTGGAGTACGGGTAAATGAAGTAAGGTAACAGTGTCAAATTGCATTTGTTTCTGTTAAAAATGAAATGTACCATCGATAATTCATGTATTCTAAACTGCTCTTAAAATGAAATGTTCCATCGATGATTGATGTATTCTAAACTGTTCTTGAAATGAAGTGTACCATCGATAATTGATGTAATCCAAACAGTTCTTAAAATGAAATGTACCATTGATAATTAATGTATTCTAAACTGTTCTTAAAATGAAATGTACCATCGTTAATTGATGTAATCTAAACAGTTCTTAAAACAATGTTTCTACAGGCCTGGAGTTGTGCATACAAACTTCTATGAGGTTCTCCTGGGCGGAGATCGTGAGGTAACTACATTTGTATCTGGTTTAAGGCTTAATGCATTTCGTATGATCACATTTTTAATCATCGTAGGGGGTGCGTTGAACTTAGCTAATTCTAAAATTAATGATAATGTTAGGCATTTTTTTTATTAGAAATTACAGATGCGAATGGAAGCAGAGAAAGCCAAACATCCTTTGGGAAGACTCCCCAAACCAGAGGAGGTGGCAAATGCAATTGCTTTTCTGGCGTCGGACATGGCGTCCTACACAACCGGAAATGCCATTTATGTTGACGGCGGGCGCCATTGTGTTGGGGCTGGGTTCGCTACGAGGTAAAAACCACAAGCAAAACCGGACAGAGTTTCTAGACAGTGATACGATTGTTCAGTGTGAACTGAATACATGATTATTATAAGATGCATGCCTGTATCTGAATGTTGTTAGCTGTTCTTTTAACGGTGTCTGAAATAACACATGAAAAAAGTGTAGTCCATTCAAATATGCTTGAAAATCAGAAATAAATAATCAAAATATTTTTATTTTCGTTTCTGATCATTGTTCAATGTTTCATATTATGAAAAGTATACTAGATAAGATATACGATAGAAATATTTTCACCAAATATAATAGTATCATTAGCCCTTCATACAAGGTAACCCTCCACTCTAATGTGAGTCTCTGCCTAGATTTTGTCAAGGGTCTCAACGCAAATGTTTATCAGTGTTTCAATCTATATTTTGCGCTCGTTTGATCGATTTTGAGTTGTTTCAATATCGGTATTACATGTTAGGTCAGTTAACAGTAATCTTAAAGACACAAGGTAGGTAGCTATAATATGCCTCAGTCTAATTCCTTGACGATTTCTTGTAATGACACAAGTTACTATCAAATTATATTAATAACTCTTGTTGTCCCGGATGTAAGCGCGCAAGGGGTCTCACTGAGGGAGGAAACCGGGTCCCCGCGGAAAAAAAACCCACATGGTCGATTCCCGTTTTATTCACGTTCGATCGGAGAATCAAACCCCGGCGCCTAGGTGAAAGGCAAATGTGCTACCAATGTCCACCCAACTACCTGAGTCGCATGTAAAAAAGACATAGTATATAAACATTTCTGTAAATATTTCCACGCAAATAATCGAATTTTATAACGGGAAACATACAGATTATGTGTAAATTGTAAAGTAGACATAGGCAATGATAAGTGAAACAATCTCTTCTTGCCTTTGTTGCAATTATTTAGTGATAATGACTGTAAACACATCAGAAATCACAGCAAACATACATAAATAACTTTTGGCATTTTCATTAAAACTAAGTGTATCACGATGTTCTCACAGTCATCTCAGTTATGAGTATCCTCGTCCTATAGTTTAGTATCTAATACAGATACATTTTGTCATCAGGTGGTGTTGAAGTATCAGGTATTTCGGGGGAAACCTACGTGATCGGGCCCCATATATTTCCATGGCCGACCTAGTAAATAATGGAGTTTTATTACAGGAAACATACAGAATATGTAAAAATGGTAAAGCCACTGACTATTGAAACCATCCCTTCCTTTGTTGCAATTATCACATCTGAAATCACAACATACATATTACAATAAGTTTAGACAGTTTTTTTTCAAACTAAGTGTATCCAAAGCATCAACGTGTTATCATTTGACATGCTTACTGCAAAATCGAGTGTGTTTACAGCACTTTTAGACAAAAACAGTGCAAAGAAAAAGTTTAAACCGATTCAAGATAAAAATCAATTTCAAAGTTTCCGTTCTAGGAGAAGGCACATGAAAAGGTTCCGTTGCGGAAAGGGAGCACGCGCTACGGGTTGTTCCGCCGATATAACATTACAAAGGTTCTTGGTGATCCAATTATTTAATTTCGTGTCCTAATAATTTTATCAGTGTATTGAAAGGTGTTGAAATGTATATATACATGTATATATAAATATGTATTAAACTTCAAGAGCAATTAAGCTATTTTCCTGTAATGCAGCAGGCGTTCATATGCCAATGACCCTAAACGGAATGTAGATTAATACTTGAACAACCGAAAAAGAATAAAGATTGGCATTGATATTTAATATTTTCCATCCAAACCATTTTCGAAAAAGAATTATTACGACCTAAAATATGATGAAATACATCTCCAATAGCCTCTTGAATGTTGAAAATTCGGAACATACCAAACATGTATCTCCAATAGCTTCTGCAATGTTGAAAAGGCGGAACATCCCTTAGTGGATACCTCCTTTTCCGCAATTGAAACTTTTCACGCGTTTTTTCTCAGAACGGACACTTTGAAATAAAGAATTTTTCATAAATCATTTAAAAAAATTTCCACCGTTCTTGTTTCATTGTGATGTTAAACCACAGTGAGAATAATTGTCGTTATTATGAATACATCGTTGGTTTAACACGTTGTAGTGCGGAGGCATGTCCGCCGAAATTGTTAGTTAGTAAGGCGGTCGCCATGGAGACTATGTCAGGGTCCTGGTTTTTGTTGCTGGAGAAACGGTTGTCATTGATGCGTTGTACGAATGCATGTATTATATTGTTGTTCGACTATACTGTTTATTGGGATATGAATCGTCTTTCTTCTCCTGATAAATGTACATGTACAATGTTTGTTGGGTCAGCTTAACTTATTGAAACAACACTGCACATTCAGAGGGCCCCTACATGGCGGACTGCGATTTTTTTTCTAAAAACTTGTACGTGAATGGAATACGTGTACTTTTTATTGTATATATTATGTATGAAGTGATACAATATGGTAATTTAACGGGAATAAATAAAACCAAGACATATTCTTCAACTTCACGCCCAGACTAGAATTAAGTGTGACGAATTGTATTGGTTGTTTATATTAATATCACGTTCGTATTCATACTAATGTCTGTTTATCGTCGTATATACCGAAACGGAACTTACTAGTTTATATAGTGACACTGCAGCGCCAAAGTAAATATTTACCAATGAATGACGAATTTCACCATCAAGTCAAAAATTTATATCTGTGGAGTAATGAAGTAATATTTAGTTAATCGATTCGGCTGAGAAAAGGGCTACCTGTCGCAAAAGACTAGAAACCATCCAATATTTCAAAATACTTGCTAATAAGTATGCACAGCTGCTTCAGGTATAGTTGATTTACAGTGGTGTATTGCTTGTTCGAGCAATTGCTCATCTACGTCTTTATACAAAAAAAATCACCGCCATTCCTACTATAACGAAATCAGGGCTGCAATTAGATTTGAACAGTGTTTACTCCAAAGATGGAATTAATACAATGCGGCTCTTTTAAAGGTATCCGATATCTAATATCAAAACATTTGATTACCACTCTTTACACAACCAATCCTCTTTCATAACTTACGGAACGCCTTCGGGTTCTCTTGGTATGAGAGCTTTCCTTCCTTTCCGACATAGTTACAACGTACACGTACGACTTATTCCCAGAGGAAATACACTATCGTGAGAATTACTGAAATTTGTTCGGCATCATTATTGCTGAATATCCGAACAGATTATTGGCATAACCACAGAATCTTTAGTGACATTATACCTTAACGTAATCAAAATCAAGAACTTTATATCAAAGGCAATACAGGCTTCAACCAAGGACACATGGTGATTCCAATTTCCTAGTAAGTTAATGTCGACTGCGGAGGGAAAGCACTAATAACATAGTGTTTCGACTGTTGAGGGTCGGTAAAGACTATAGACAAGTTTTATATGGTCGATATCATGATCTCATTTGGGAAGTTATGGAAGTTCGGACCTGTTTCATGTACATGATGATTGTATCGCTTATCTTTCCGGATTCGATTAGTTCATAATTTGCCCTGGTTTATCGATCTTTTAACAGTCATGGACAGCCCATTCCATATGATTAGTGCAAAAGTTATCTTACTCGTGCAACTTGCGTACATGTATTGCGAAACCAGCGAGACTTTGCTAAATTACACAACACAACTCATCATCAAAATGTCAGAAAATACAGTCAAGAACGATCTCCGAAGACAACTTTTGGAGATCGCAACCCTGGGGAACGGGCACAATTGTAACGGTGGAAAGGTTCTTAATCTCATTTATGCGTCATTAAAGTGTTTGTAGCTGGTAAATTTGACCTGTGGTTCCATTGCCATTAACCATTGTCCTCTAACGAAAGAAACAAAGGGGGAGGCAGGCATAATTCAACGCGCTACAGGAACACTACCAATGGATAACTGTGACTGTGTTATAGGTGGATATAACTCGTCCTTCGGTTTAATTGACATGGCTTCACGATTATATACGCGTATTAACCGTTTTGCCTGATTTCTTCCAAAGCGATTAAAAATAAAAAGTTATACAGGTGGTCGACGTTGAAAAAAACATCTTTATCAATTCAAGAACAGACCTTGACATTTTAGGGAGATAAACAGATGTCGCGTGTTTTGTGATAAGGCGAGAATAGCGCGTTAAATAGTTAATATCTTACTATCTTATATTTCAACATATGTGTCACCATGATTAGCTTGCATAAAATCACAAAAGTACAAGGAATTGGAAGGGCTTAGAAACATTGGTCAGGTTCAGCTTCAAGGCATAATCGGTTGAAAATATAGCATTACTGTCGATAGGTACGAACAGAATTAAGTTAAGAATATATATATATGAAGTTAAGGTTATAACGCTAATAAGAAACAAGTCCAGGGATGAATAAACACATCGTGTAACACATATTGGATATGAGCAATACCAAGGGGCTCATTAAATATATTATAGTAAAAATAAAAATGTTATTTTATGTATTAGTAAAGAACGTCAAGTCAACGATACATGTGACTAACACCTCCATAATAATGGTCAAATACATCGTGTTAGTTACTTCACCCCGATACCTTTGTATGTGATATTGTTCAACGAAAATGAAAAAAGCTATTAAGTTTGCTCTGTTTAATGGTTAATTAACACAATCAAACACGTGTCTTTTCACGCCATTGCAAAACATGAAAACCAACCATAAGATGTTAAGGAAGCTAAATCTAGTAGCATGTGGACATTCTGTCCGATAACAATATGTTAAATCAGCTAAAATAATGGCCTGGAAAACGTATGTGTTTGCTCTCACAGTTTATCTCATGCATATAAAACAGTTTTCCACACTGTTAAGGCATGTACGTGGCGTCTCCTAACATGTCCACAGGTCAAGCAATATTCGGTTGACTCTAAGCACATAAAAGTAGTCGCTGGATTCCTGACTCTCTATATCAGAAAACGAATTTTATCTTAGATGTCTTCAGCCGGTAAGGTCATCACTACCTAGGAACAAGGACCAGTAGAACCACATGTCCGCTTGTCGTCACACGTGTTAGTATTACAGAGAATCGCAATGGAGTCACTAAAGGATAAAGTAGCGATTATAACAGGTAAAATATTATAGTTTTAAAGTTTAGATTTACAATTGTATGGAAGGTGTTATTAGATATAAATAAGATGTATCATGCATTTTTAGTTTTAATATATTTTAATTCTTTTAAATACATTAATTTTATTTCTTATTCCCATCATGAAGATACCACATCGTAGGTCTTGGCTAAAAATACTTTCATAGGAAATTAAAGAGTTTATGTACTCATCATATTTCAAAAGGATTCATAAACGTAGTCTAAAAATGCTATCTTACATAGTCACTAAATAATGTAGATATTGTTAAGGGTGAAACAAATGTAACAAATGTTAGTTATTCAAATTATTGATTGTAAGTAGGAATCATTGCTGACGATTACTTTTCTATGTTGCATACTTCGTTCGTGGTATGTAAAGGTTAATTTCTCGATTATTTGATTTTATTAACGGGGATCTAACGTCCAATATGCAGTAGGACACTAACAATCTCATGTGCAGATTCGGTTAAAGAATCTATTTCGTACATCCCACTGCTGGTATATTAAG
Source organism: Pecten maximus (assembly GCF_902652985.1). NCBI lineage: Eukaryota > Metazoa > Mollusca > Bivalvia > Pectinida > Pectinidae > Pecten > Pecten maximus. The sequence goes on from NC_047023.1 coordinate 37,123,410, forward strand.
AGTCAGCTGCGTTATAACGAGAAGAATTGCAATCTGAAGCATTGAATAATCTATTTGATTTAGAGCATTATTTGTGGGACTTAAGGAGTGTTTTCACTTGTTTGCCATGAGGGCTGTGGGAATTCATTTTTTCCTACTTAAACGGGTAAAGCGGTCATTACTCTTTTTGTAGTCATTAACATGATCGCTCTCTTTTATTCAACATTACTTGCATAAATACATCCAGAAAATTTGAAACATCGGATGACTGCCACTTGATACATAAACGTAACGCTGGTACGATTCAATGAATGTAGGTGAAATAGCGAGAGCGCTATGGTTCATGTAGAATTTTGTTGACACAGAGCCAGGCAGTAAGTTGGTCAGTAAACTAGTTCATGGCATTCCATAGTCCTATTAGATATATAACAAATCCCAATGAAACATAGATACCCTATGATCATGTGTTTAGTTAACATTTGTAATAAAAGCGAAAGGACTCGTTTATGGCGTGTGAAACGTTGCAATATTCAATAAATTGAAATATATATGCAATAAATTATATAGATATGCAATAAAAAATATTGATGTGCAATAATTAACAACTTTTTTATTGCATATATATATGTGTGTGTGTGTGTGTATGCATATTTTTACATTTATTGAATATTGCAACGTTTGATACGCCATACTCGTTGTTCGGAACAGATGGAAATACGTGAATGTACATGCCAAACATAACAGATATCAATATTCGAACGTGCATGCTCTGGCTTTAATCAGGGAAAGTTACACACATATTTGAAACAAATACTGACATCTTTTCACGCTTTTCCTGTGTGATTTGTTTTATCGTACTTCGTCCTCATATGACATTGGCTGCGTTTGTCTCCTTAGCACCCGTCCCCATATGATCTTGGATGTGTTGGTGTCTCCCTGAAGTCCGTTCTCATATGACCTTAGTTGCGTTGATGTCTCCTTGACACCCTGATACCTACTACACTTGTATGACCTTGCCTGTGAAGGTGTCTGACACCAGTCATCATATGACCTTGATTTTTGCGGGAACATGTACATGTGATATAAAAATATATGTTATGTTTCCAATATAATCGTCATTCTATTCTACAGATATATGGAATCATTTACATAAACGATCATGATTATTATCTTATTTAGTTATCTATATACCCTCTAATGTTTATGCAATGATTACATCTGAAGTGTGTCATTTTGAATCAGGTGCTGGGTCTGGTTTCGGCCGCTGTACATCTCTTCTTTTCGCGAAATATGGAGCGTTAGTAGTTCTGGCTGATATGAATTTACCCGGAGCTGAGGCAGTCGCCGCAGAATGTGTCAACAATGGTAGCAAAAAGAGTGAGGTAATTAACTGTGCTTGAGAATATACATGTATGTGATTAACATATCATAACGGTTTATCAATAATCTATCAAAGATGTTTTGATGAAAATTCCATCATTCCAAAAGCATATTATGTGCAATTGAAGACGGTCCAATGGCTAAATACATCATGGTTTCAGTATGCATCTTGAACAAACTTTACTTTTTTTTTTAAATAACGTGTCCGCACATGTTATTACACATTAGCATAAACAATCATAAGAAGTAGTTCATTTAAATTGTCAAGCTAGAAAATATTTGATTATCACGATTTGAATTATCCATTTTCGCCTATTTTGATTTATTGGTTCCTCACTCGAATATAGCCTTCACATTCGTTCCACTCTTCTGTTGTGTACGTGTGGATGCATTTAATTTACATCGAAAACAAGTTTTGTAGTGTTGCATAAAGTCGTTATTTATAACTGTTTTTATTGCTGTAATTGTTAGTATTATCGTTTATAACTATAAATGGCCTTTCTGTATTATCCATGCATACAGATTTTATACTTTATATCATATCATTATATTATCTTTACACCAGGTTTTGGCCGTAAAGTGTGACATAACGAAAGATGCGGATAGAAAGAATGTAGTAGATGAATGTGTTAGAACTTTTGGACGGATAGACATTTTGGTAAGATTAAATATGATAATTGTACTACCTGACATGATCCTGTACACCACTAGCCGAAATTACTATAAGACACAGATATCGGTTATATCATCCTGTTTCCAAAAATGTCAGTACATTTGTTTTTGTCAATTTGTAAGGTTTACTTTATTTCTCACAATTTGTCCATGGTGTTATATTTCTATTTCTTGAATCCATCAAATCAAACGAAGTTAAGAACATAATGGTTTGGACAATAGCTTTATAAAACGGAATAGAAATAAATGGAACGCCTGCAATTTCTGTAATAGAATATCGCATTACAGTCACATAAGAAATATATTATTGAATACACTTGAGTAATAAAACACAACTAGCCTGATATTTATCTCCGTTAATCTCAGTTATCTCAATATTCAGTATTCCAATACACATCTCTAACGTATAAACATCAATTGACGTTTTTTATACAAGTTAAATATATACACCGATTGCTAATGCGAATTATTCGAACTGCATAGTTGCTACATCTCAACAAATATTTATCTAATAAAGATGATAAATGTTCAAACAGTTTACAGTTTTGAGTCCAATATATTCGTCGTAGAAAATAAAGCAACATATACACAGTAACATATATACATTCTCATATTATTTTTCACAATGCTAAAACGGTAAAACATATTAATTCAACTCAAACACATCAAAAATAATATGTGTTTGTCATTCCAGGTAAATAATGCGGGCGTCTATCGGAAGCAAAGTTTATTGGAAGCAGACTCCAATATGTATGACTTTTTAATGGATGTCAACCTCAAGGCACAGGTTTTCCTAACACAACTGGCCGTCCCTTATCTAAAAAAGACTAAAGGTAGCACTTTCCAACCTTATAACTCCATCGAGTTTTTTTTTTATTATATTTTTGTTTGTAATATAAAGCTTATTTTCAAATTGTTTTATATTAATTTCAACCAATTTTGTAATTACTACTCCCTTTCTCCATTGTCCCTGCAATATGTATTAAACACTGAATCACTATTGATAATCAATAACAGGTACAGACAATTTTTACGCAGATTTCTTTGATTTCAGGAACAATAGTGAATCTATCTAGTATAGTAGCGGAAGAGGCGGTAAGTTACATTGAAGTTCTTACTGTTATTGTTTTATTATATTGAATTGTCATGTTGATGCGTTATTCCTGTATATATCTAGCTTTGGAGGACTTTTTACTTGTTTCCTGTTTGACGTATCTAAAAGGCTAAATGAATTTATCAATTTGTACTCTCTCATATAGTTTGCTTTTTTATTTTATTTAATGTATGTCTAAATAATTTAATCGAGACTCAAAAATTAAGAATAAACTAAATAATACAGATGGATTAGCAAAATATTACTTAACTGAACGTTTAGCAATGCATTATGCATCATTAGATGCCATTTTTTTTTCTAGATACATGTACAAGACCTATTACTGCACCGAGTATAAAACGTTTAATATAAATGTGTTATCCATATGATTCCGAATGTGATTTTCTTGTTTAAACAGGTTGCAGCTGCCGGTGTTTACTGTGTATCTAAAGCGGGTATTGACTGCGTTACTAAAGTGCTTGCATTAGGTATGTTACAAGTAGATAGAAAAAGAATGTATATGTACTGACTCTGCATCAATAAAGTGTTTGCATTACATGTTGCAATATCATGCCACATATAACTGTATGTATGTTGTTGGGTTTTTTTTTTCGAATGAACTCAAAACAAAATTCTGATAATATTGAAGGATTATTCTACTGAAATGACAAGGTTATGTACCTCTCATGTAGCATGTTTCGAGAAATGATGCCTTTCGCTGTAACTGTAGTTATGCTACCTCGTGCGCAATGAATGTGTGTCTTGATGAAGTAGAAAAAATCGAACAGACAACCTACCCAAAACATGGGGTAATATATATTATTCAAATCTTTATTTTCATAGAACTGGCGGAATTCGGAGTGCGTGTAAACTCGGTGCGGTAGGTAGTATTCCTTATAAGCAGTGTATGTCTTTTATTCTTTCAAAAATATGTAAGAAAATCTATATACTTTATCTCTGATACAGAAGATAACGACATATAAATATCATTTTATATTGTGGGATTCTACATTCAGTCCAAATCAGAGACGTTAAATTGAATTATTTTGTTACAGTCCAGCAACGATGCATACTGGTTTATACGATGTTGACTTTGGACAAAACGTTGCGGTAAGTCTTAATCGACATGAAAATATATTATTGTCTTTCGTTGTTATTTTCGATTTTATATGAAATACTGCATATTGTTATCGTCTTATAATAACAGGTTTATATGCCGTAAGGGTGCTGCTATGTTAAAATACGATTTGTGTTATTCGTTTAAATGTTGCAATTGATGCTTTGTACAATAACTGGAACCGTAAATTGCTATCGTCTAATAATGATTTCAGAATGTAATGAAGAGCGTCATTTCTGAGCATCCGTTAGGTCGTTTAGGACTGCCAGAAGAGGTGGCCAACGCCGTAGCATTTCTAGCCTGTGATCTATCCTCCTACAGCACCGGTAACTTCTTTTATGTGGATGGAGGGCGCCATTGTGTCGGTGCCAGATACAACCCTCATTTAAAGTCCAAATAACGTGTGTATATTCTACCCGAGCTATGGTTGTCATATTTCACAGACACTTGGAGGGGTCGGTCTTTGTACAGTATGGTGACTGGCGCATTGCGATGAATTAAACTTTTAAAACATATTTGTAATGATTTGTGTCTCAATAAAGTTTTTTTCCGTCAAGTCAAGTTTGTTGTCTTCTTTACATCCAAAATGATATTCCCAGTTTGCCTTAGAATATGATATATAGAAACTATCCGAATCATAATATCGAGGTGTTTTTTCAAGCCGAAAAAATAATAAAATCATAAGGTTTTTTTATGTACGTTTTCAGCAAATAAACAGAAAGAATCAAAAACAAAAGATAAAAACAGAGGATTTAAGTGGTTTGCTGCTTGCTCCCTTGAAGATGTCCTTAGTAAGTTGGTCATCCGTGATCTGCAATTAAGTTTACATATCTTAATTCAGATACGATATGTATATGTGGGATATAAGATTGACTGGTGTAACGGTATGATGTTGATATATGCGATAGCATACCAGCAGTAGGTCAAAATATAGACTGTAAGTAAAGTAAACAGAAAGGCATAAGTGATTAACGCTGTTTGTGATCCCTCGATTTCTCAATTAGCTCATATTCGAATAATACGTTATTAGGTTTAAATATTAAATGATGTATACATCTTCGACTGATTTCTATATGAGATTTCCCATCTTTTGGACATGAAATTAAGCATATTACACTATAATTCACAACATTATAATGTTTTGTTTTAGTATTCGTTTACTTCCATATTATTCCATTGATTCTTGCATGTAGTAAGTATTTATGATTATAATTGGCTAAAACATTATGTTATCAGCCCATAACTTAAGACGACGTCGCCGCTTGTAACGCCACACTGTTTCGATTTTATAGCAATGTAATATCCAAGAAAAGGGAGACCATGAATAAAAGTGGATTTCCAATGGGATCGTGTACTGTAAATATAAGTATACTCTCATCATTAACTGTGGTTTATCTACAGCACACACCGTTTTATGGCTTCATAACATAAATATATATTCAAGTTAATTCTTGAAAACTGATATGCATATGACAAAATCAGACAAAACATTCAGTGTCAAGGTTCAACATTTTCTGCTCATGCGCAACTTGACATGAACAAACTAGCTGAAACGATAGCATTTAAAAGAAAAAAAGTTCTGCGTACCCACCTTTTCCCTACGACATTAAGTGTATATATCTGTGCTTCTACTCGCTGTGTATACACACCAGTCGCCAGTTGATACAGTGTACGCAATCAACAGAGGCATTCTTAAAAGTCGGAGATGGAATCCCTCAAGGACAAAGTCACCATAATCACAGGTATTTACACAAATGTCGTTTGTACTAAGATGTCGAATCGTATATTATATCTATTTACCCTCCTTGTATATACAATTCAATGAGCAGTTTTGTTACTATATCTCCGTATGTATTATCTGTGCGTGCTAACCATAGTAGTGGGGTGTTTCTTAAGGTAATGTAATTAAAATGTTATTATATATACACCGTCATTATAAAACAAACGTACTGTTTTAACTATTATCTGGTGTATCCGTAAGTTAGTGAAGGACATGTATAGATTTAATACAAACACCGTCAATATACAAACTCCATATATACAGCACTTTATAGTGTAAGAGCCTAGACTTAATCTAGTTTTAAGTATGCCCTAACAGATTATCATCCGGGAAATTAGATTCCACACTTTGCATATGACCCCCATCGCACACGCCTTTTCTACATTTTGTACATCACACATTTGTCATTTGATCGTTTCCAACCCATTCATATAGGTTACTTCCTATACCCCTCTCACTGCCTTATACAATACACGTAAACATCTTCATGCCAACAAAATAACCGATGGGATTTCTGTCAATAAATCCAAATCTATAATCGTCTCTAATAAACTGTTTACAAACCCATCTCTACTCTACTGTCTATAAACCCATCTCTATTCCACTGTCTACCAGCCTATATATATATATATACCATTCTTTATCCCACTGTATATAAATCCATATATATATATATATATACCCTTCTCTACTGTTCTGTCTGTAAACCCATCTCTATAACCTTCTCTACTCTACTGTCTATAAACCCATATCTCAACCAGTAAATATTTAAATATTTAAGACAGAACCCCGATTACCCTCTGCGATACGAAACTTAATAATATAGAATCATGCGGGCGACAAACCAGTAACTAACTAACGCCGACAGAACACTGATTAAAGTCTGTGAGACGTAGCCTAGCAACATGTCGAGTTATGTAAGCGACAAACCAGTAACTAACTAACGCCGACAGAACACTGACTACAGTCTGTGGGACGAAGCCTAGCAACAGGTGGAGTTATGTAGGCAACAAACCAGTAACTAACTTACGCCGACAGAACGCTGACTTCAGTCGGTGAGACGGAATCTAGAAATAGGCGGAGTCATGTAGGCGGTAAACCAGTAACTAACTAACGCCGACAGAACGCTGACTACAGTCGGTGAGACGAAGCTTAAAATAGTTGGAGTCAAGCTGGCGACAAACAAGTAACTAACTAACTAAATAACTAGGCTTGATACTGACAGGAAAGGAACACGTAGAGATATGGGTATTAGTGGGTAATGATATACAACGTACACAGTGTCAGAAGATAGGACTAAACCACAGCTGACACGTAAACATTCTGTTGTATCTGGGATGCAGGACGCTCCGATGGTATCAGTGATAATATATTGCCAGGCTATATATTTCATTGTTATCTTTAAGTCACATGTGCCACTACAGTTACCACTACTGACACTTAAAAGGCAGTGTCTGAAGAGTTTTCATTTACTATAAATATTCATTACTATACGATTTATAATTAAGTGTTATTTGTAAACCTATATGTTGACTTTAGTATGGAGATTAGAAAATATACTTAGAAAATGTCTATATGTAACAAATACATTAAGATTTAGCATATATTCTATTGGGCCTCATTGAATCCTATTAATATCTTTTCACCGAATAATACCTCATTAGCATTGAACAAATGCAATACATCGCCAGATTATCGGTTGTTTTTCTTCTTCTTTGTGTGTGTGTGTGTGTGTGTGTGTGTGTTTGTGTTGTTTTGTTGTTGTTGTTGTTTTTCTGTTTTTGATGTTATAATATGTTCTTATACGGCCTTTTTCACATTTTGCAAATGACACTTTTTGTTTAGGAACTAGATTGCAACTGCAGACCATTTTCGAAATAAATATCTTTGTTTTTCATCTGCTGTGATAAAAGGAGGAGGTGGAGGATTCGGGAGAGTTACCGCACTTCTTTTTGCTAAATACGGAGCAAAGTTGGTACTGGCTGACCTCAACATCGCGGGTGCGGAAGCTGTCGCAGAGGAGTGTAAAAAGGCAGGACTATCGAATGATGACGTAAGTCTTTATGGCAAAAATGTTAACGGAACTATGTATCCTTAGATTTTCATCTTATAACCGACCATATTAGTTAAAATATTTAAAAGTACGATAAAAATGATACTTTCTGTAAAATATGAAATTAAAAATTGAGTCCAAACGGTTTTTCTCAAAACAGTTTTTTTTTTTTTAAACAGAAACAAATTCTATTTTCTAAATCTAATTCATATCAGTATTGTTCGGAATAATGTATTCAATTTGATTGCCTACGAGCGCTGCCGGAAATGATTCTCGACCAAAGTTCGATACGAAGACAGGCGAATCCATTTTGGGAAAATATGTGCAATGTGTAAAAGAAACCGTTTTAAATATTGTACAAGATAGTATATGCTTTGAGAGGTTCGAATCCCAAATTTTTTTCCTCAGAGCAATTATTTCATGTACCCGTTGACATTTATACACACCTATATCAAAAGGAGATTGCTTACTTTGCTAGTGGTTAGACAATCAACGCACACTACCTATTATATATAGATATACAGTTGACATGTATCACCTCACACTACCTATCATGTATAGATTTATAGTTGACATGTATCACCCCACACTACCTATTATATATAGATTGATAGTTGACATGTATCACCTCACACTACCTATCATGTATAGATTTATAGTTGACATGTATCACCCCACATTACCTATTATATATAGATTATAGTTGACATGTATCACCTCACACTACCTATTATATATAGATTATAGTTGACATGTGTCACCTCACAATACCTATTATGTATAGATTTATAGTTGACATGTATCACCTCACACTACCTATCATATATAGATAATAGTTGGCATGTGTCACCTCACTCTACCAATACATTATTTCAGGTTCTCGCCGTTGAGGCAAACATCACGAAAGAAGACGACAGAAAGAAAATTATCGACGAATGTATTTCAAAATTTGGAAGACTGGATGTTTTGGTAGGAAAAGGATAAAAAAAATATGAATAGATTTATCACCAAGCCAGTTATTTACCTAGAATTGTCAGACGCGTAGCATGAGGTCAAGTGTTGTAGAAGCTCACCATTGATCTTATTTTGTTAGAGATTTGTAGAAGCTCATTATTATTCTACTTTTGTTAGAGATTTGTAGAAGCTCACTATTATTCTCATTTTGTAAGTGATTTGTAGAAACTCATTATTGTTCTCATTTTATTAGATATTTATAGAACCTCACCATTGTTCTCATTTTATTAGATATTTGTAGAAGCTCACCATTGTCCTCATTTTGTTAGATATTTGTAGAAGTTCACCATTGTCTTCATTTTGGTAGATATTTGTAGAAGCTCACCGTGGTTCTCATTTTGATAGATATTTATAGAAGTTCACAATTGTTCTAATTTTGTTAGAAATTTGTAGAAGTTCACAATTGTTCTAACTTTGTTAGAAATTTGTAGAAGCTCACCATTGTTCTCATTTTGTTAGTGATTTATAGGAGTTCACTATGGTTTCCATTTTGTTATGATTGCAGTGTTTTGGTTGAGGCTCAATTCACCTTATAGTTTATCGTTTTATCAAAATGAGGTTTATGTTGTTTTTTATCATGAATCGTAACAATGCAGTAAGGCTCTCAGTTAGTCTGGCGACTACACAACTACGTATTCAATGTTGTCTACAACAGAAACCTGTATACACTTCTTTTAATAGTTTCCAAATTGATGTAGTTTCGAATACGGGATATTGTGGGCTGTACACTTTTTCTCCGAAACATGACATTCTAACTACAGAAATACGTAACAGTGATATTTGTTTCACACACCTCTTGACATTATCTATAAACCCGGGCTTACCATTTCTACTTGACGTGATGTAATTTCATGTTGGTAGATAAATAACGCCGGTATAGGACGATTTGCGTCCCTGGTGAATACACCACCGGACATGTATGACGATATAATGGACCTCAATGTAAAGGCACAGCTTTATATAACACAACTAGCCGTCCCACACCTAAAGGCAACTAAAGGTAAAGCACAGTGAAATATGTATTTTTTTATACAATTTTCAGAATGTAGTATAAGTAATATGTTACTGTAATGAAATAAACATCTCTACATGCTCTTTTCCTTAATGATTATTATGTGACGCCATGATTACTGACATTAAAGTGTTTAGTGCCTGAAAGAAATAATGTGCTATATTCCCAATACTTCTTCAGGGAACATTGTAAATCTGGCCAGCATTGTATCCGAGGAAGCGGTAAGACGAATATATTGTTGATTAAGTAATTAATATCAAGACAATCAGTTCAATACTAATATATTCAATCAGGAAAATATAATATATGTCTGTCTTTATTTGGTATATAAGATGCAACTATTGACCAGCAAAAACACATGTTTAAGCTTTTAATTGTTCAGCTCATAGCATTTTTGAAACATTTATCTCAATTGTTTTATTCTTGACTAATTGGTTAATCTTTACAAAACCCAAATAAGGTCATTATGTATTTATAATTTGACAATACAGTGATATATATGATACATTTGAGTATCTGTGTATGCTTCTGTTTCATTTATGTGTTTCTTCAGATGACTGTTTGTGCTGTTTACGGAATCAGTAAAGCAGCCTTGTCGATGTTTACCAAAACTCTTGCTTTAGGTAGTATATTACGAATCTAGATACACTTTGAAAATAATGTAAAATATGTTTGTCCGTCACGTTTGAAATCATTGAATATGTAGGGAAAATTATGAAATACAGGCGTGATATAGATTGTCTGGTCTTATCAGAAAACTAAAGTAGATGGTCATATATATTTCTATTTTAGAAATGGCTGAATTTGGAGTACGGGTTAATGAAGTAAGGTAAGAGTATCAAATTACATGTCGTTCTGTTTCTGTCTTTCCAATCAGAATGTACCGACGATAATTGATGTAATTTAGACAGATCTTAAAATTATGATTTAATCTTGCAGGCCTGGAGTTGTGCATACAAACTTTTATGATGCTAGTTTGGGTGGAGATCCTAAGGTAACTACCAACTGAAACTTACATTTATATTTGGTTATAACGTATAATGCAATTGGTATGCTACACAGCTTGCTTCGATAAACTGATACTTAGGTTCGACAAGCATGGTAATTTTAATGTCCTTTTATACAATAACTACATGTAAATGCATATTGTATCTTATAATAGCAATGGCGTGTGCCCTATTCTCCGTTAAATGTACAGCTGAAAATAAAAGGACTAATTCTAGCCGTAATCTTTAAACATACCAAATTGGTACTAATGCACAATATGGTGATTTATGTTATAGTGCCCCCTAGAGGGTACATTTGTTCGTACTTATCGTGAGTGAGACATTTAATCGCCCTAGAGGGCGTGTTGAATCTTAACAAAATCTACAAAATTGCTTGGTTAAATAATAATGTTAAGAATTCATTTATTAGAAATTGCAGATGTTAATGGCGGCAGAGAATGCCAAACATCCCTTGGGAAGACTTGCGAAACCAGAGGAGGTGGCAAATGCCATTGCTTTTCTGGCGTCGGACATGGCGTCCTACACAACCGGAAATGCCATTTATGTTGACGGCGGGCGCCATTGTGTTGGGGCTGGGTTCGCTACGAGGCAAAAACCGCAATCGTAGCCTGACAGAGTTTCTGGACGTTCACTTCAATTCTGGAGTGTTAAGTCTGAACTGAACACATGTTTATAGGGCAGTTTCTGTCTCAGAAACATACAAGATGCATACCTGTACTATACCAAATGCGTATGTATGTATCAACGCTCTATATCAGGAGTTTGATAATACGTGATTGTTTAACGATGTCTGAAACAAATCCTGAACAATGTATAGTCCTTTTAAATGTGCTTGAACATCAGAAATAAATACTCAAAATATTCATAATTTCGTGTCTGATCATTTTACTATGTTTGAAACATTCACGGTGTATTCATTATAAAAGTATACCAGATAATATACGATAGAATTTTTTTTTTTTCATATATGTTTTAATTATGATAATTATGATTATGCTCGTTTGATCGATTTTGAGTTTTCATGACGATAGTACCTGTTCACAGTACATCTGTGCATCAATTAACAGTAATATTAAGACAAGACAAAATATACCTAACTTAGTCAAATTCCTTGACGATTTCTTGTAATGTAACAGGTAAAATAAATGAAAAAGCTTCATTTGATATCAACTTGTATTAATCACTCTTGTTGGTCCGGATGGAAGCGCGCGAGGGGCCTTTGTGTCGGAGGAAACAGGAGTACATGAAGAAATGCCACATAGTCAGGCAGGTGGTCCCATACCTTGTCACGTCCGATCGGTGAATCGAACCCCGGCCCGACTATTGAAAGGCAAGTGAGTTACAACTGTGTCAGTCAACCACCCATGTTGCATGTAAGGCATAGTATATAAACATTTCTGGAGATATTTCTGTGCAGATACTCTGGTATTACAACAGGAAACGTATAGAATATGTGACATTGGTAGAGTAGAAATGGTCAATTATTTCATGATAATTACTGAGAAAATTACAAATTACAAATTATAAACTGTCTAATAAATCTGAAATCGCAACATACACATGTACAATGAATTTTGACATTTCTGTTCAAACATACTTATCAGTTATTAAATATTGAACTTGATTAATCAACATCGAAATGATAAGATAGGTAGAAACCAATAATTAAAAATATGGTCCTGATATGAGCTAAATTCTAGAGAGGTTACACAATCCTGTACTACCTTTGACCAAATTATGTTGACCAGTGCCTACCTAACAACAGTGTGTTGAATACTGTATGTTGTTAACTGAACAAAAGAAAACTGTCTTTGATTTTTTTTACCGCTGTTTATATTCTTATCATTTATCATGTTTGTGTATAAACTCTATCTAAATTCATATACCAGTCTCAGAGAAAATAAAAAATGACGATGGCAATGAAGAGTAAAATGTATATATGTTATAGTTTCCATGTACAATGAACAGTCAATGTAAGACACAATCGGAGAATAGCAGCATATAAACAATATCCTACCATTCTTATTTATATTTCAAATAATAGCAACTGACAACATTAAACGTTAATATAAACATTAGCACAGAATATATGAAATAAACTGCTTTAAAAACCGGAACGTTTTGAAGACATAACTCAATGGCTTCGTCACTGCGTATCAATCTAAATTCATAGCTAAGTGTACATCAACAAATATGAATCTATCTATCGAATTAGCAGTCTGGACTTCTTAAGCGGGACCCGTTCACGATTTGGATAAGGAAACAAATACCATGACATGGAGCTCTTATCATCTCCAGTGTCTGTCTGATAGCGACCATTTAGATTGGATGAGGCACACTTTTTGTACCACCAAGCTCCATGTATTTTTACGGCACAGTGAGAACTACTGGAGTCGTTGTCTCTGTCGTAGGTGGAGAAAGCTTGTCCGTTAAAACTGTTTAGGGCATCAACTAAACAGTGGAAAAACAAGTGTGTTGTTGTTAGTCACCAAGGTATTTTGGTTACAACATTTCTTATTTTTCTAGTTAGGAATCATATGTTCAAAAACGAAAATAATCTATTACCACACAAAATATGCATAATGGTGTGTATATCCAAACTTAATTCTGATAGACGCATTTCCATCATTAACTTTAACTCCGTCTGGAATGCCCTTACAAATACATGTTTAATTCTAGAAATGAAGATGAAACAGTTAAAGCTGGTGAATCTATTGCTGAAAATTAAATGAATAAATCAAATTACTCGACTTTGAATTCTGAACCGCAGGGCTCAATATACTGTGTAAGAAACACACATTCACTGTCGAACGACAGATTTGAATTCGATTTCAATGATACCGAATTCACACCCTGTCCTGTACACAAAAGACGAAACAGCTTTTGGCTACAGTTTTATCAATGGTTACATTAGGTTAAAGGCGATGTGTTTAGTCTTTTGTGCAATCTTTCAATTAGTCATAAGTCTAAATATTGATTTTTCGGTAGATGATAAAATCGTAAGCAAAAGATGAAAAAAATTATTATTATTCAGTTGCTGGGAGTTTCAACGAGCGAAAAAGTGGCAATCAGAGCAAACAATGATTTACCAACTTCTATAAAAAAAAATCCAGATTTTGGCATTTTTTTTATATTGAATTCACTCCATCACGTATGAATTTGGCATATCTTCCGATTACTAGTAGAACGAACCAGCTGTATGATGTGATGTTTAACTAATCTTGGTTCTACTTTATCTAACTTTATTTGTATGTAGAGTAATATCTTGTGTGTTTATGTGCTATCCCTCGAACACCCAAAAAGAATCAGTAATGACATTACTTACATGATAGGTTGCCAGAGAAGCCGTGAAGAGCTAGTCTGTAATTCTGATTTTTGTCGGCAACCTGAAACTTTGAATATTGGGCATATCCTCTTGTCCCATCCCACGCTTCTAGTTCCACACGTAGGATGTTTAGTGTCTTCGTCAAGATGTGAAGGATGTCATTGCCTTCAGAAAGACCATAGGAGAATATTACATATATGAATTATTCATATACTTTATCATAATTTACACGATTTTCTACATTTATCTATTTCTTACATGTGTAACTAAACAAGATATTTAAGCTAATGCTAATCACGCCGGCCTGAATTGAAGTATTCAGGTGGGCTTAATACCGGATGAACCCGGAAAAAACATCAATGTCGGACAATTGACTCCATGCCTTTTCATAGCTGATTGGAATATGAAACCTGGTCGTCTTGTTGAAAGGCGAGTGAGCTGTTAACGGCGGCGCCTGAAACCTTATTTTCTACTTAATATGAGCAATATGAATAATGAATGTTAAGGAAAACATTTCCTAAATCATTGGCTTAAAGAAGCAATGCTAGGAAAAACAATCGCTTAAAAAGGGTAAAAAAGAGGCAATATGTAGGAAACAGTCGCTTAACCAAAGGCCAAAAGAGGGGAAGGGTTAAGGAAGACAATGGCTAAGCTTAAGGCTCAAAGAGAGACCTTGGTAAGGAAAACATTATGAATTGTCTTACCTATCCAGAATTCTCCATTTAGATCTCCGAAACCGTTCTGGTAGTCAGTCCAATTGCGATAGAAATCAGTATCTCCATTTATTCTATTTTGTATCACCTGTTCAAAAGAGATCAGTAAAATATCGTTTACAAAACTTTATACTAATGGCATATGCATTTAAAGGTTATCATCAGATTAAGAATTTATATCTCCCTCGTGTATTCAACTTTCCAGTTCCTAAAAGGTTCTATGCCGCTCTCAATTTCTTGAAGTTAAATTAACTTAATTAATAATGGATGTCACGAGGTGATAACAAATTAAACGACGATAGCAAACGCATCACGAAATCGGCGTCTTTTACAACGAGGCGCGTTCAGTTCAATTCCTAGATTATTGATAAAACAAAAATCTGTATCTCTTCGCCGGATAGAACACATTTCTTTTATTTTTATTGAAACTTTTAAAAATTTACATACACTCAGAAAATGAAAATGGTGCTTGATAATGATAAAACACTCTATAATTGATTTAGCGTACCAATTTTAGAATATGCTAATGCTGTTTGGTTTGTACCACTATATTTGAAAGGCAGAATAGAATAGAGTAGGCAGAATAATAACTAGAGCTACCAAACTCGGAAGTATAGGCTTATCATACAAAGACTTAAACTGGTATATTCAGTTTCTATACACGTGTGTACATAGTAGAAGATAACGTACACTTTCTTAACAGGTTCGAAAAAATCAAAAATTCAACGAGACCAGTTCTCATCAAGCTTAACATTGTAAACTTTATTCATTTTACAACTTTAACAATTAATATCACTTTATACCCATCACGGTTGGCGCGGATATGATTTTCTTAAGCTTGAGGTTTGATATTATAATATCTGATAAACAAGAATTGATGTATATGCCAAAACAATAAAGATTTTTACATTACATCGTAAAAAGGATGTAGTAAATATAAAATATCCATATCCTTAAGTATTACAATCATAAATAATGCAAATTTGTATTTATGAATTATAGATTAATAATACAGCATGTATTGATTAGCATCACACAAAAGTTCAACACTAACATTACCGTGGGCCACATTTTAACTTTTGGTTAATGACTTCTTTATCACTTTCGTGAAACTGTTAGATATTTCTCTTCCATATTAAATGCGATACAAATTCTCTCGTGGTGTATGATAATCATTAAAGATCTATAATTCGAAGACCGGCTGGTGTTCCGTAGGATTTTTCTTTTCGGTTCAGGACTCACAAAACTAAATCAGCTAATCAGCTGCTGTTACATGTGAACCAAGCTCGTAAGATCATTAGAAATTACCGTATGTAATAGGTACTTCCTGTATACGAGAATAAAGAATAATGTCTTTGAACTTGAAAAACAGAAATGCACTGTACATATGTATGCACTCCTACTGAAAAGAGAGTTACATAGAACTCTGGTGAAATAAGGCAGGGGTTTCCCCGTACACTGTAAATGACAGGATTACAGTATTTTGAGTACCCGTGTTTTCTTATTTGCCACTAAACCTATACAATAACAATATTTTCAAGTAGCGAAGACTTTAAACTTTTATTTGGTATATTTCACATTATTTGAACTTCAACCTAGCTTAACTAATAAAAATGCCTTAAATAAAGAGTTTCTATAGGAAACATTATTGGATGAATGTGGAACTTTTCTTGAAACTAAGGCCAGGTCTTATATACATGTATGTATGATACGTACTGTCCACGGTCCCTCAGAAGTGTCCACATCACAGAAAAAGTTAACTGGTCTGCCTGCTGTTGCATATATTTGATACACCCCAGAGGGTGATCCAGATGGGACATCCGAGCAGCTGCACAACTCTAATTAATTGAAATAAGACATGCAAACACAACACAAAACGTGGATTCACATATCTGATACGAAATTTGATATATTAACATTCGTAAGCAGTACATTAGAACACAGAAAGACCAATATACCCACCTGCATGTACTTATTCACACACAGTTACAAAAATATGCATATCCTCGGATCTTCGAAAAATAAATGAAAGACTGACAGAAATATATACCTTCTTTGAGTTTGTGTACAAGCTTCGAATGCATTATCTTCTGTGTCCATGAAGAAACACCCGAATAAATATTAATGAGAACATTGGGATTTTGTCGTTCTTTCCGAACAATGCTCTTCTTCCTTTTGTGTCCGTTGGCATTGGATACATTTTGACCTTACTTGGAGGGTTCATTAAAATAGCACTGCTTTACGCTACGCAATGGAAAGCACAAGGACACAAAACCGGCTCATTCCGGTGTCAGTATGACTGACTCGAACAGATGTCATGTCAGTGTGACTCACCATATTTTAGTAACGTGGCGCTTTATATATACGCAACGTCCTTAATTGACGTCTTGTTTTGAAAGGTCGGTATTCTTTTGTATAAAATAAAGATACTAAGTATTAATGTATACATATGTTCATTTCAAGTTTAAATACAACATCAACTTTAAAACAATAGTGAACTTAAATACATCATGCAGGTCTGACAGACTATAGCTACTAATATAACTAACACATGTTGCATATGCATGTTCATTTGATTTTAGTAAAGAAAAACTTTTGAAAATAATTGATTGAACCTTTCCGCTTCTTTTAGGTCTATTTGAAAAATTCTTCAGAAGTGTGGGTTAAATCAAAAGATTGTTTTCATTGTTTGAAATCGGGATATTAAGAGCAGTTGATCAGTATTTCAGTCATATATTCTCATAATAGTTTAGGTACAGGCCAATTAGTTTTTATAATGTTTGATAACATTTACGTGTTGGTTCAAGTTAGTTATAATTAATGTTGAGCGTACTTTAATTTATATTTGGGATCTTTAA
Source organism: Pecten maximus (assembly GCF_902652985.1). Lineage (NCBI taxonomy): Eukaryota > Metazoa > Mollusca > Bivalvia > Pectinida > Pectinidae > Pecten > Pecten maximus. Next base: position 37,141,413 of record NC_047023.1, read on the forward strand.
GAAGATGGATACCTAATTAACCTTCAGACTATAACGAACTCATTCCTAATTCGCTTTATTTACTTTTATTGTTCCATATAGCAAGTAAGGAATAACAGCCAGTATTATACTGTCAATATGAGAGTTACCTCCCCTCCTTTGCTATCAAAATCTTTTTTTTTTTTTTTTATTTCCTTTTTCTTTTTTTCTTTTTTTTTTTTGCGAATTGGGTTTACCCTCTGTGTATTCGCAAGTTTTCATAGTTGAAATTCTGAAAAAAAAATCTGGTTTCATTTTTATGGTGTCCCGCTAAATAGCTTTCCATGAATGAGGCTGATGCCAGAGTATAGGTTGAATTTTTTATCCTCAATGCTCAGTTGGATCTCACTATTAATTTATCATTTAAAAATCACAATTATGACATTTTTATACTAAGATTTGTTCAGTAATTTGTTATTTACTCTCCTTTGGGGATTAAATATCATGTCCCCGATGTTAGTGTTGAAAATAACCTGCGGGATGTCTGAGCTCTTACTGTACTGTTATTTAATATCATTGGCTATTTCGGAATTGTGGTAGTATTCTCTATAATGGAGAAAGAATTACAAATGATTGAAACTAGAGGTATTGGTATGTTATATGTTTTATGTATTCTATTTGTTGAATGCATCATAGTTAGGTTTTTTGCAAAAAAAAATGCTGTTCTATATATTGTCTCCAGGATACCCATCTCACTAAAAACCAGATCCCGTTTATCAGAGCACAGAGGGGTTTTAGTGTATCATTACTCCTTTTAAATTCAACTTCAGAGGTGTTGCAGTTCTGTTCAAACCAAACTTCAAATAATCAAAATGGATATGGAGGGGAATTTCCTTGTAGTTGAGATACAGTTACAAGCTTTTACATTGATAAATGTTTACAGTCATGATAGGGATTGCCTGGTTTTTATAAGAATACATGTGGAATTGCTTTTAGAATTTGATACTGGATTTGCTATTAGCTATGGTGACTTTTTACTTAATCCTGGACCCTGATATAGATGTATACACCTATAGTCATTCAAATAATCCCAACGCAAGGTTGAAAGTTGGAAGTTATTAATAACTTTGGGCTTTGCAATCCCTAGAGAATTAATAACCCCGAATTAAGAACATATACAAGGTCTAAGACAGCTCCAGTTTAAAAAAAAGCTAGGTGAGACTTGCTTTTGATGTCAGCATAGTTACGTTCCAAGATGAAATCAACCAATAATATACAAGGGTATCGGACCACAGCACACTTATATTATTACTACGTTTAACAGAGTTCACAAGAGGTAAAGGTTTCTGGAAATTTAACAATGTATTATTGTATAATAAAACTGTATAGCCAAGGTAAAAACAGTTATTGTAGATACCTTAAAACAATATGCAACATCATGGCAAAGTTAATTTGGATAAGATTTCTTTATCTATTAAGGACCAATCTTTTTTATGTATTGTTGATTGTTGATGGAGATAAGAAGCCTGTCCATTACATTTTCATCCAATACTAAAAGGGGAGAATTAAAAGAGATGATAGCTTTGAAAAGCAGATAACTTTTCTTTATAATCAACATGACGATAACCCGACGGATCAACATACTTTAAATGTGCTTGAACAATACATAAAAGAATTATAAAATATTAAGGAGGAGAAATGCAAAGGTAGAATGCTCAGAAGTCACTCTTGATTGAGGCAGGGGAAAACCAAGCAAATATTTTCTTATTCTATAAAGAAAAACTATATCAATAAAACAATTAATAAATTACTTGATTACTTGACAGGTCGCGTAAGGAAATTCTAGCACAGAAGGGCATTATAAATATATTGTTGTAAATATTGTGCATGGAAATGTCGACCACTTGGAAGTGTCATCGACCCTAAATATAAAGAGGATATTGAACGGTCTCCCGTTTAATATAACATATACTTCACAAGTATCACAGTATATCGATATTTTCACGAGTGCAAAGACTCTCTACAATCTCAAACTCTCTACAAACCGGCCAAATTATATATAGTTAGAATAAGTCCGGTTAAGTCCACTGTATATAGCAATGTCATGATAAGGTTCCAAAGCTCATAACACTCAACAGACCAAACTTAAGGCAATGTCAAAGAAACCAAAGGAAGACAAAAATATTCCAAACTAATGTGACTTCTTATGAACCATAGAATAAGGATAATTGATACAATTCAAAATTAAGAATATATATTGTTATACAGTAGCTGTAACGAATAAGTACATAAGTGTAAGTACTTACCCTTAGAGAAGTACAAAGTTGACGTTGATATGGTGGCGGTCCCACCTTTGTCTAACTTAAGGGTGTATGTCTCGCACTTATTTTCCAGCTCTGTGTACGAGAAGGAGCGACATTCGTCCTGTTTACAGGACCTGGCACATATTAGGTAATTATCACATTTAGTATTTGAACCGAGTGCATGCATACTGAAATTCTGCTGGGCAACGCGCGTTATCCTGGTAAACTGGTACCGTTTAGACAAAACGATATCTTCCATGAATGTGAAGAGCAATATTAAACACACAATATTCCGTTTCATTTTTAGTATGTTTCTAGCATTCATTGAAAAATGAAATTTGAACTTATTGATAGCTGCCACAATGCAAAAATCCAACAGATCAAGGCTACAAAATATCGCTAATGTCCAATACAAGAAAAGCACGTCAGGACAATTAGAATCTAAATCGATTATCACCCATATCTAGTAAACATCATTAAGGAACCATTTGTTTTTCAACTCAACAGCTATTGGCTGTAGTGGTAAGGTTTTAACTATCAAATATTAATGATACTATCGATCAGGAAGTTCTACCAGCGTCTGCATCATCAGAAGCATACACATTAGGTGACAATTGTAATGGAGTTTGATCTTACATGAACGACTAGCCATCATTATATTATACATGACAACGCGTGTTACAGGGATTGGTTACCCTACCAGGCTTGGTCGATATCACTGCTATATAAATATACATAAAGGTCTTTGGGAACAATTTGATGTCGATACAAGACATCTGATGCAAAACTGTTAAATATTGACAAAAGAACAAATAAATACATCTGGAATCCAAGTTACGTTTCACATGTGTAATGGCCTAAACGATCGACTTTTTCTTTTCTTACATTTTAATGTGGCCTTCATTTAACGTCATACTATGTTTTAATATTAGGACGTTTAAATTTACGACGCCATTTTCAAATAAATAAAATATTTCGTGAAATGCAATATTTTTCTTTAGCATTGTCAACGACGAATCAAGACATACGAATGTACGTATTTGTTACTACGACAATAGTAGACCGACATAACAAATCATGCTTGGATGTATTTATTAATCTGTTACGCTGACAATTTTACAATACATGAATGCATTGACATATCGTGCACTAGCGATAGTGTTCATGCATTTCAGCGATATAAGATGAAACCCAATCAGTGTCAACATAGAACATATTGAACCTTCCATAAATAGAGAGCGGTTTTTCTTTCAAAGCTGAGACCAGCAACAAAATATATGTCTCATAAATATGTAGAATGATAGTTTTGTCAATGTTTGTTTTTAGTGCTTAACATTCTAACAAAACATTATCTTAATGTAGTCTTATAACAAAAGTTTGATATCACAGATTGTTATCACAAAGACGGGGACAGATGTAACATATTTGATTTCACGCTTTTGCAAAGGTAAAAGGGGTCGATTTACCATCAAATGTATCCGATTTATTTGCCGAACTTTGTCCAGGTCATGAATCTTAATGCAATGTTATGTTTAAACGGGTGATGCATTACAGCTGATAACATTTTCATACATCCGTCAGTAAATTGTGATTTTATGTATACAGTATAAACATTCTAAAGAGCAAGAGCAAATAAGACATCTCACAAATAACCAATAGTGTGAGCGTTGCAGAGTTTGGAGGTCATTAAGTAACAATACAGATGGTAATAAGACATCAGGAATCAAGGTTCACAATATTAAATACAGCTCAAAGAGTACATCACCACACTACACCCGCCATACAAATCTAGCTCAAATCGACGACAACCGCTATACAAATCTAGGTCAAATCGACGACACCCGCAATATAAATCTAGGTCAAATCGACGACACCCGCCATATAAATCTAGGTCAAATCGACGACACCCGCTATACAAATCTAGCTCAAATCGACGACACCCGCAATATAAATCTAGGTCAAATCGACGACACCCGCCATATAAATCTAGGTCACTACGACAACCGCTATACAAATCTAGGTCAAATCGACGACACCCGCAATATAAATCTAGGTCAAATCGACGACACCCGCCATATAAATCTAGGTCACTACGACAACCGCTATACAAATCTAGGTCAAATCGACGACACCCGCTATACAAATCTAGGTCAAATCGATGACACCCGCAATATAAATCTAGGTCACTACGACACCCGCTATACAAATCTAGGTCAAATCGACGACACCCGCCATATAAATCTAGGTCGAATCGACGACACCCGCAATATAAATCTAGGTCAAATCGACGACACCCGCCATATAAATCTAGGTCAAATCGACGACACCCGCCATACAAATCTAGGTCAAATCGACGACACCAGCCAAATAAATCTAAGTCGAATCGACGACACCCGCCATATATATCTAGGTCAAATCGACGACACCCGCCATACAAATCTAGGTCAAATCGACGACACCCGCCAAATAAATCTAGGTCGAATCGACGACACCTGCCATATAAATCTAGGTCAAATCGACGACACTCGCCATACAAATCTAGGTCAAATCGACGACACCCGCCATAGCAATCTGGGTCAAATCGACGACACCGCCATACAAATCTAGGTCAAATCGACGCACCCGCCATAAAAATCTAGGTCGAATCGACGACACCCGCCACAGAAATCTAGGTCGAATCGACGACACCCACCATATAAATCTAGGTCGAATCGACGACACCAGCCATATAAATCTATGTCACTATGACACCCGCCATATAAATCTAGGTAAACTCCGAATTAAATCACATTCTCAAAGTGAGAACCAGAGTGGTAACAACGGGCCTAGTAGCATTTCAATAAGTTTCCAACATGGAAAGAGTTAAGGAATAGTTACGAATGTGTTTTATATCTGCACATTTAATCAGTATATGTTGAGTCTGACAGTTGGACCACACCCATAGCAACATTGATGGTTCATCATCACATATAGTATCATCGTGCATGTTATACATAATTGACTTATACGCAACTTCGACGGTTTCATCTAGCAGCTTTAGACAGATCAAGCGTAATTGCTTTCTTTTGGCAAACGTCGTTGTAAATGCATTAACAAAATTTGATATGGGATTTCAATATCAGCGTAAGGCGGTTTAATGTTTTCCGGTTGTATGGCAAATACTGCTTTGGAAGCACAACCTATACCTTCGAATTTCTATACCCTACCTCAACCTTCAGGTTCGTATAAATAGCAAATCAAGCGATAGTTAACAGACCTATAAATCACCACTATAGTACAATTTAACAAAAGTAGCATGTTCATTTGTTTAAATGTAACATGGCTATCCATGGGCATTGCTGTTGACATGTTAATTTGTTAATATGTTTGTACCTTTCGAAAAATAATGCGAAAAAATGCATGTTTCAGCGGAACACAATTAGTTCATTCGTATCACATCTATATTGCACAAAAATTCTCACAAGAGTTTAAAGTAAACAATAGGAGCATTGGTTTGACCAAATTTAACATTACATACTCATAAACATTGATTTTTTCTAACCTTGAAATGCAAATGTTAGTTGTGAATAATATTACACAAATATGACATAAAGGGAGGAAATTCAATTGGTAAAAATGACCTTATTAGACAATATTAAAAAGTTTTAACAATTTTTCAACTGCTGAGTTTGAGGTAAAAGAGGAACATTTTTGAAAAAGCTCCAAATACAGTTTAACTATTTGCCTTGAAAAGATCATTGATACTTTGATCATGTGTCTTAATAGTAGCATTTTTCTGCTTGTTCTTTTCCCTTTGGTGGCATTTTCTTTCTGCTGGTCCAATAGCTTGTTACGGATATACAATGGCGTGCTGAGCAAGCCCAGGCTGATCACGACCTTTTATACCAGTGGCCGACACAAGTCAAAGAATAAGACGTCGCACTTGTTCCGTGCCGCCGATTTAGATCGTACGTTGTGAATGCGTCCGCCGTACTTCACAAACAGAAACTTCACTTTGCGGAAGACCACACTTGTCTGACCTATGTGTTCATGACGTCAGGCCCACGGCATATTTGCGTTCTTTGCGATTCTTGGAAACTGTAAAATTTGTTGGATAAAATCCATCATACGTGCTTACGGGCGGTATGCGTGCTCGAAATTTTGCAAGACCGTTCAAGTACCATAAATACCTTTGCGTTCTTGTCGTGTTTATCCCAAGGCTTGAAATTACGGTCGACTGTAGCACGAACGAGATAAAAAGTCGTACTAAAGAGTCCTTATAGCAAGTAATATAGAAAGAGGATGTTTATAAGCATGTATGCCCAAATAGGTATATGTTTGTAGGTAAATTGTATGTAAGAGTATATATGTGAACGTTGTATTATCACTTGTACATTGTATTAATGAATAAAACGAAAATTGTAAAATTAGAGAGAAAAAAACAAGCTTAATTGTGCACTGGATCGTTTGAATCTTTGTGACTTGCTAGTAAATTTAAAGAAATAAGAGATATATTGTTTGTTATCGTGGAAATGCAATTGAGAAGACAACAATGTGGGGAGGGAATTTTTCCCTCTATGACTCCTACTTTGAACTGCTACTCTTTCACTCCCAGATTTTATACAAAATTAACCCCATAATATTTCAGACATTTGATCGAAATCTTGTCGGTCCTACTGAATGAGAATGGTTTCAATAATTTCTTTATAAATTTGTCCCATATTTCGCCCGGGCCCTATTATAATATTTTGTTATTTTTCTGTGTTAATGGAATTATTCTTATCCTGAATTATAAGGAACGGTGAAATAGATCTAACTACAGTGCAGTATTGTTACCCAAATCACAGGTATATCGTTTTATTCAATACACAATGGTATCCTGTTACAGTACATGGAGACCTTATTACCCAATGCACATATGACGTCTTATTACCAATGAAATGCACAGGTGAATCATGTATTTCTTATTACCCAATGACCAGGTGTATCTACCCTCTGTACAGGTGTGTCTTATTGGACAATAGACATTTTTACCTACCCATTGTATAGGTATTTCTTATTAACCAATGACCAGGTGTATCTGCCAACTGTGCAGGTGTGTCTTATTGGACAATAGACATTTTTACCTACCCATTGTATAGGTATTTCTTATTAACCAATGACCAGGTGTATCTGCCAATTGCACAGGCGTATCTTCCCACAACATATGTGCTTGTATGTCTTCAAAGCAAAAACTCCGGTCTATCTTCACACAGTATTCATATGTAGCGGGGGATGTTATCGTATATTTCTCTCATCCCTACCGGTATCATACTGGTCTGTCCAGGTAAATACACCCATGCTTGCTGTGTGTGTATTACCTCGCTTCCGGTGTAGGATAGCCACGCGCGCGCAATGATACAGTAGGTCGCCGAACCGAAAGTAGATCTATCTATAGATTTGTAAACACATCGTCTGCTCCATGTGCTAGGCCAGATCTAATAAAAAAATTTATTTATGATATAAATTATGTAAAAAAAAAAAACACGTTCTTTTATTGTTTTTTATTAATAAAACATGGAACTATATTTTCACGCGAAAGGACACACTAGCTTGGCCGACATCAAGTGATTTGGCTTCGCTTGCAATGACAGGGCTGCTGAAACAACGTTAGACTGTGGAAATGAATGGTTTCCTTCGTTTTTAAAACAGCAAACGGTGTTTGCATATATGGAGTATGGTAAATCGATTGGTGCTGTTCTTTTTGTATTATATGCTGTAGAAAAAAAGTTATCTGAGAAAGCTATCGACAGATAGTGCCTATTTTTGCATATTTAAGGTTGGGGAATGAGAGAAAAATACTCAATCATATGTGGTTCATGTAGGATAGGGATATTTCACCCTCTGGATCACAAAATGTGGTAAAACCCTTGGCGGAGCCTCGGGTTTTACCACATTTTGTGACCCCTCGGGTGGAATATCCCTATCCTACATGACCACATGTATATGATAGAGTCTTATAGTATTGACAGGTTAAGCTGACAGGGTTAAGCTTAACGCTAACTATATGCCATGTCTATATGTTGTGTCTGTACTATGTGTACCTGTGTCACATTGAGCTTTGCTAGTCCTCTGTTCACGTGTGCTGTCTCTGGTCGATGTTTTTGTCGTGCATTGTTCGTAGTCGCTTGTTTTTTCGTCAGTGTCTGTCGTGCCTGTGTATCCTCTGTCGTGATTGGTCCTTATAGTTTTGTATTGTTAAAAAGTGGGATAAATTCAGGATGGTGTATCGTATACTGGGCAGTCTGATGGATTAGTTTCCTGTGTACTGTCACGTCTTTCTCGCTAGTACTAATGTAGCGTTAGGGTATGTAGGGTCTTGGGATGGGTAGTGCAGCCGGTCGTTTTGAGCCGGGTATGTTAGTCAAGTTATATACACTATGACTCCAACGCTTGAGTTCCAATTCATAGTTTATGAGTCCGTAAAACACCCTCTTTATTTGACGAAGAGGGCTCGACTTCCGGGGAGACAACCCGTACGATATTACAGCGCGTATAAATGAGTGATGTAGATTGGTACAAGACGGATGTGCTAAATTATAGACGCAACATATAAACACGTCCACTCACATCGGTGCGTAGTACGGCAGTGACGCTACCCTAAAAAGCGCGGGTGCGCATTGACCCATGGTCTCGCTAGTACTAATGTAGCGTTAGGGTATTTAGGATCTTGGGATGGGTAGTATTAGTCGGGATGTTAGGTTAAGGGGTAGCTACTGCCATCTTGGATTGAGTATATCCTGAACTGTCAAGAGTTCTATTTAACAAAAATAACAATAAATGATGGACTTTTCTGATCATATCATCAATATGAATCATAAATAAATGATTCTAGATAATTTTCAAAATTTTAAAAGTACTTGTTTAACTTTAAGAGAATTGCAAACATGATTGTGAGAGGCTGCACTTCCTGAAATCTGCTGATTTTTTTTTAATTCCTAAAAATAAAAATAAATTAGTTCAATATCCACTGCAGGGCCATTAGAGGAGAAAATCTTGATAAAACCACAAACAAAGTCATAACAGCTCAATGAAACAACAGTACATTCCAAAAAATAATGTATTCAAGATGGATGTTCCACCCAGTATAAAGTAGTTCCTAGCTTCTCTATATTTAGAATAGGTAAATTCCCCTGTATGGTAACATCAAAGTGCCAAACTTTGAATGCAAGGGAGACAATTTCAATTTATTTCAGAATGAATATAAGAAAGCTTTTTATCTATCATTTTTGAAATGACATTAATTATATATTCTCATTTTCTAAATTGAATGTAAAATTATTGTTGTCAGAGGATGTCAGCCGATATACACTGTCTTAAGTGGATACAAGAAATGTGAATTTGTTTAATAAAGTCAATCTAACATATGCAATTTTTTTCTGTTTTTTTTTCAAACCACTTAAAACAGTATATATCGTTACCAGCTCTTGCCACTAGGAGGCCTCCTCTTTCAAGAGCCAAACTTTTTTTAAAGTTCACATGTGGTATCTCTTCCTTTGAAACGATGCTGTGTGTACAGTTAAGATGTCGGACAACGTACTTCTTTTTGTGGTTCCATTTTGCAACACCATGCTGAACAAGAAGTATGATACACTTGTTAGTCTAAATAACAAACACTTCATTCTCTAAGAATTGAATAGTATGGACATATTGTACTATCAAGTATGAAGTCCATACCGCATAAGCCAAACCATAATGTAACATTACTTTCCTGCTATATGACTACATCTGACAAAGTGAGACTCCCTGGGCAGGATAAATACAGTAAGATTCATCTCATGGGTTTGTGTTATTATGGAAACAACTTCTATCAAAATATTTGTTGAAATTAATTAATTTTTTTAAACTCCAATGATATCATAGTTCTTTAATTCATACATATAAGCTGTCAGCTGTCTATCAGAAACATCAAACTAGCTTCTAATGATTTTTATTTGAAGCCAAAACGGTCCTTATTTTTTAAGGATTTAATTTATTATAACAATGCTGAAAAAACATGTTTTACATCATTACAACATTACATACCTGAATAGATGTTTATGAACTTCATTGAACCAATATATAAATCCTGCTGTAGCTCATGATAATCAATCGAACCTTTCCTCTCATTGTCTTTGTACTGCAATGCACAATCCCAGCCTTTACATGTCTCTCCTGATTTTTTTCAAGGGACATAACTCCTATAAAAACAGCATTATCAAAAAAAAGTTGTATCAAAAAAAAAAAGAAAAAAAAAAGATAGTATTTCTTTTGCACACATCTATTATGTAAGCTATCTGAAGCACCATGCTATGTTCAACCGATTTTTATTTCAAGCCAAAACAATCCCTATTCTTTATGGATTTAACAATGCTGAAAAAAACATGTTTTACATCATTACAACATTACATACCTGAATAGATGTCTATGAACTTCATTGAACCAATATATAAATCCTGCTGTAGCTCATGATAATCAATCGAACCTTTCCTCTCATCGTCTTTGTACTGCACTGCACTATCCCAGCCGTTACATGTCTCTTCTGATTGTTTTCAAGGGACATATCTCATATAAAAACAGCATTATCAAAACTTTGCATTTCTTTTAAAAAATGATATATATAGCAGTTCTTTTGCACACATCTATTATGTAAGCTATCTAAAGCACCAAGCTATGTTCAAATGACTTTATTTCAAGCCAAAATATTCCTTGTTTTTTTTTTTATGGATTTAACAATGCAATCAAGACATTCCAGAGGGATCTTGGCACCCACCATTACATGATCTTTATACGTTCATGTCAGACTGATCTTCTCCCTATTTTCCCCTTTTCCCCTCTTACATGAACACATGAAACCTGCAGATGAAATTTGAGAAACATTTATAACAAACATGAATTCTCGAAATCCAAGATGGCCTCCTGTCGGCCATTTTATTTTTATGATCAAAAATGTAAATTCAAATGGCACAACTAGGGACCAATGGGAAACTATGCATGAAGTCCGAGGAATATCACTACAGTACTTTTCAAGAAATGGTGATAACAAAGATTGTTTATGGACGGACGCATAGGCGACTAACGGATGCAGGGCGACTTGAATAGGCCACCATCTGATAATGGTGTGCTAAAACATGTTTTACATCATTACATACTGTACCTAAAAGATGTCTGTAAATTTCACTGAACCAATATCTGAATGATGATCCACCAAAACGTTCCCCTCATCGTCTTTATACTGCACTGCACCATCCCATCCTTTACACGATCATCTGCTGATATATGGAATATATTTCTCCTATTTTTTTTTCAAGATAATAAATACATTGCTGGAATTTATTATTTATCAATTCTTAAAATGATATATAGCAGTGCCTTCGCATACATCTAGAATGCTATCTATCTGAAGCATCATATATGTTCAAATGATTTTTATTTCAAGTCGAAACATTCCTATCTTTATGGATCTAACAATGCCTAAAAACATATCTACATAATATGTACCACACAAATCTTGAAACATCATATATCTTACTATGACTTACTACATTACATACCTGAATTATATGTCTATGAATCTCACTGCACCATTATCCAAATCCTGCTGTAGCTCATCCACTAAAACTTTCTCCTTCTTGACCTTGTACTGGACTTCATACACAGCACCATCTCGTCCATCTTTACTTTTCACACAGTCCAATACATTGCCCTCATACCATTTATACTGATGTGTTTTCTCATCAACACGCCGTTTATGGAGGATTCGCCGCCCGACAAATTTGCTCCTACGCTGTCTGGAAGATCGTTTAGAACGTGATGCAGAAGTCCCGGGGTTATCACTTGACGATGGAACTTGAGAAACTATACAAAACAATTATAAGAAAAGTTACATTTAGTTTAAACTATACTATATTTGACCATACATTCATTCATATATTTAGAGCGAACACATGATTGTAGTTATTTAAAAACACTTATGTGTTACATGTATAGTGTTAGATTTTACACAAAATTTACATTGAGATACAGGAGGAAATATTTTGAAAATAATGAATTCTGTATTAATATTCAAAACTCTCCCAATGTTATTAATCACATCATGATGCAGTCTTATGTAAACAAGTGAAGATGTCTTGTTTATTTTTCATTTCAGTGAGGTTTGTTGTTGTTTGGTTTATTGCCTGGTGAAAAGCTAGTGTCATTTTTAGGCGGGGTCTACATGTAGTAGCTGGTGACTACCTCACTGAAGGACATGTGGGATCTGAACGACATACATTGTATGGGAGGCATTTGCATGTCATAGCAGTTTTCCAAGTAACACAAACTAAACTGCATAGTGCATATCTCAGATATTCATCTAAGCTAGGTTAAAAAGGCCAACACTCTGACAGGGTGAGCTATCGCTGTCGTCACATTTTAGTGTACAAATCAATATATATGTTAGTAGTGCATTTTGGTGTACTATATGGATGAGAAAGATAGATAAGGCAAAGTCATGTTTTATATGGAAATCACAGACATGTTTCATTTTCTAATCCGCATTTCAGCCTGGCAAGAAAATAGTTGGTTTCTTATACTTATATTTTAGTTACCTGATGTAATCTTTCTTGGATGAGTTGATTGTTTTTTTTGCCTGATCTGGTCTTGGACTGGACTGTACTTGGAACAAACTAAAAAAAATAAGTACAAATATTTATAATGGTGTTTTCATGTAATATATTATCACCAAAAACCTAAATGTCTAGCGGGTATATATGTAATTTATGTAATATTGCAATACAGACAGACTGAGAAATTGGTATCATTTATATCATATATATATTTACGGAATAAAACCTCCTTCACCAAAGTGTTTGGATGAAATTGTGTTTGAAAATATTCATTACCCATGGTTTATCTGGTTCACGTATGCCAGTACTAGTGTGTTCCCTTGGATTAGCTAGATCGGGATGCAAGACCCTGTGGTAAAATGCAGTGAGTTTAGGAAGCATAACATTTTCCCATAATCTCTCATCGCGGAAAATCCTTTCTATGTGGATCTGATACGGATTTGTCCTTCTCACCACAAAATCGACCCATGGCAATTTTAAAATGTTCATCTGCCCCTGGCATTGATAGTAATAGTTGTGGGAATGTTTTAATCTAAGTTGAGTTTTCCACCAGTAAGTGCTAAACAGAAATTCCCTTTTATAGCAGCCTCTTCCAAAGTTATTGCCTTTATTTGCAGAAGGTTTTTGACTTCTATAAGCCCATTTACATCGCCTTCTTTCACTTTGCCATCTGGTGAAGCAGCTAGGAATTTATGTACAACATCAATCACAAGTCCTGATGGGGAAACCATCACAGACTGGCCTTGTTCTTTGTTCTTAAGGACATATTCTTTGATGGTCACTGATTCCTGTCCTAATCCATGTGAAGTAAATGAATTCCCTCTGAAATTCGTATACAGAAGACTTTTCACCAGAGGCCCTACATTCCTTTTTGTATTTGGTTTCACTACATCTCCAAACCTTGATGAAGTTAGCCGTTTCTTCCTCTCTTCCATCCATGTAACACTGTTAGACTGGCTGGTTGTCAAGCTTTCGATTCGCTTCAGCTTATCTTTTGTGAGGTTAACATGACTGGAAAGGTACTTATCGCAAACTTCTTCAAGGTCCTGCGGTGACAAGTCTGGCACTACATCAACAGAATCAACACCATATTCCCTGCGAGCTTTCTTACTGGTACAACTTGAAGATTCCGTCATCTTCCTTTTATATGCTCGAGCTCTCACATCAGCTTTGTTCTTGCTCTTGCGGCTAGCTAGGAGATGACGTGCCCGTTGATGGTAATGGGTTCTGAATGCTGATCCATGTTTTCCTCCAGTAGGTCTGTGCCAAATTAACGGGGACCACGCAGCACCAAAATTTTTCCTGAGTGCTCCACCATAGCAACGACTGTGCCAAGATCCACGGTTGCATCGGTTATACAGCTTACCTCCATCAAACTTTGATCGTATAGCCATCCATGATTCTGCCAAGTTTGTAGTGAAATTGCCAATTAGGCGAGAAGCTTTAGAAGCAAGGCGACTCAGAAGAACACTAACATCTCTCAGCAACTCTTCGTCTATACAAGTTGATACTGAAGGCTGGTATCTGGTTTGTTCAGGGTCATTTTCACTTGTAACTTCATTCCAAAATGACTCCTGTTCACTCAAGACTGATGGGATAGAATCGTCTGGGCAGGTGTGTCTAATGAAATATCACACTCCTCTTCTGTTGGCCTCCTTTTACAAAAGTCACTGCAGTGCTCATGGTTAGCAAACAAATGGTGGATGGAGTTCCTTATGTCGTGTTCAAGTTGTTGTGTGGCAGTTGTAGCGTTGACTGTAGATAAACGCATACGTATTGCACGTCTGATTCCTTTAACAAGACGAATTCTCATTTGTTAGGTTCCCACGACCTTTGTAGCGAGGCTTGGTTTCTACTAATTTCTCTAAATTTGTGCGCAGGCATTTACAAGCATGATTTGCACATTCCATTTTTGCCACATGTCTTCCCCACACAGGTACCTGCTGCTGTATCCGACCATAAACAGAGCTGTCCCCATCAGCGATTAACCGCATGTATCGGAGGCCATGTGTACATTCAGACTGTAGAAAGCCTTCTAAAATAATACCCGCCGCCATAGCCTGGCTGGTGTCATTCCAATTACGAAAACATAAATGAGGGGTTGGATCGCAGTGTCTAGACTCTGCAGAGGAACAGATAAAGCAATGCTTATTGCGGATGCCGACGTGGAGAAGTTTGCCAGTTACCGCACCAAATATCACACCAACTCCACCAAGAGCATTATATGTATGCTTATGTGAACGTTTAGACCATCCTCCGTCACACACCACAGATATAGCTGGTACTCCTTGGTGGTAATCATTTCTCTCCATCGCTAATCGCCTTTCTTCAGCACCGGCTTCTAACATATCTTTTTTCAGTTCATTGTGCCACAAGTCACCTATATCCTGCTCCAAGGAAGTGTATTTACTCTGACTCATTCCTGAGATACCCATAGTGGCTAACATTTCATTTGTTGGGGAAAGTCCCCCACCAGTCACCATAGACCCCCAGACAGTCCTAAGATTGATCTCGTACAATGAAGAATTGGGTAACTTGGCACTGGTTTCCATTGCAAATGACTGCCCACATCCACAACACGATATCTGGAGCTTGCTTGCATATCCATGTCGCATTTCCTCGGTAGTAACTGAAAAAGGAGACTTCCCATCTCTAGCTAACTCTCCAGCTGCTGGGCATACTGCACAGTGAATGGTTACTTCAGTCATATGACCTTGTAATAAATTCATATCGATGATTCGAAATCCATCTGGTACAGGTACAGGTTTACTTTCAGCACTGATTTTTTTATCCGAGTTGCTTCTGGGTTGAGTTTTAATAATCTCATACCGCGTGATGTAGAACGAAGTCTTCTTACGAGAAATCTAAATGCAGGTTGTCCGTTGATGATTAAACATTTGCTGTAAACCTGGTAAGATGGCTGCTTCCTATGACTAAGATCACTTATTCGGAATATATATATATTTAATCAATACAATATTTTGAAGTATATTTTTTGGGAAATAAAATTTGACTGTATAATTACGCCTTTGTCTTTTGTATACGCCAGCCAAAATTGACGCGAGCACTATGGTATGGTATTGTCCGTCCTTCAGGCAGAAAGGTCCATTTGCCCTGAGAAACTGATCCCTGTGGAACTTGGTATGCTTTAGAATCATGACATGTAACTGTGTTTCCCTGAACGGTATTTTGTTTCGATATTTTTTGCAAGAGTTATTACCCTTTGCTTATTTCAGTGTTTGAATACTGTTTATCTTGTTTATAAATACTCTCTCTCTCTCTCTCTCAGAGTTTGTTCTTACATGCAATTTTATTTTCACAGTGGAATTTTGATGATGAAATCAATGTTTCATTTCTATAATTGTATTTGTTTTGATACAATATTGCATTTATTTTGGACTTGTGTCAGCCGTATATAGTATATAGTTTTATAATGTTTCCTTGCAAACCTTTCTTTTGAATTTGGCATTGTAACGTGGCTACTTTAGGTATTTTCCCCATGTGAAGTTTTCCCCGTCTGACCCCCATTTTCCCCATTGCTATTATATATTATGAATGCTAAACATGCATCGATCCAATTTTCAGGAAGCGTCACCTGGAACACTGACTTACTGAAGCTTGTAGAAAAAAAAATCTTTTCAATTGACAACATTATGTGTGATCGTCGGCATTTTTACTATTCCAAATAGGAGGGGTCATTTTGTTTCGAAAAATAGGTGTGTCACCTATATAACCATCTCGAATAAAGGTCTAAAAAAATATAAAAAGAAAATTAAAAAAAAAAACGTACAAAACATTGCGCTTCAGCAGATAAATCTTTCCGCAAAATGATAAGGAACTACTCTATGGTCGGATTTCTGATAAGAAAATATATTCTGCAACTTCTGTAATAAGGCAAATTTCTCAGTGGCCTGTGTCGATATTTTCAAATCTTTGAAAAATACAAAATCATTGAAGAACAAGCATGCACTCTAATCGTCATGGGAATATATCCCGTAGACTCAATAGGCCTATATTGCTTTTCGTCTGCACGTAACTTATGTTTGCTGTTTTGAAGATATATTTTTTTTAATTTCCTTTTCAAATAAAACTTCGATTTCAATTTGTGCACTCATTTTGTGTCTTATCATGGACGTTTTTGCGGACAAGTTAAGTTGTACTCTTAGCTGTTACTCTTAGCTGCTAGGAGAGGGGGTGTTCTATCATCCGGGTTACCTCAAGTATAAGTTCCTGATCTAAAAATAGAAATGATTAAGGATATCGCGATTGATGTGACGTCATTTGACAGAACGCACTCCAAAACAACATGGACGACGATTTGCCTCTGCTGGTTTCGGTTTGTATTAGTTCGCTCTGTTTTATGTTGTAATCGTCCGTGTAAACATGTCAGGGTATAACTTTTGTAAGAGGACATCAAATCTATAACAGGAAGAAGTAATGAAAAATATCCATGCGGGGCTTCAAACGATAGCGACCACTTCCTCTCAAACATTTCACCACTAATGTCTACTCCTATAACATAAGAGGCCGCTGGTCGGCTCTTTTTCTATCGGATATTATTTTGCCGACTGTCAAAAGTATCTCGCCGTGTAAAACCTCTAACATTGTTGGAGTACACTAATGTCATTAGTAATGTTGTTACTGTAGAACACTCTACTGTACGTTACAGACGAGAAAATTATTGAATTACGATTGCATGATTATTTTTCCATAAAAATGTATCATGCCTTGGCTTTGTAAATAGTATTTACAAGGCCAAGGTATGATACATTATTTTTTAAATGTTATAATTTACTTGTCTATAACGTAATATATTCATTAAAAACATGATCATATCCACTTGTACCTGTAACTATAGAGTAATCTAAAGGGAATCCCCGCTAGCTAGCCCGAGTTTTCTCTGGCCCTGTCACCATGTCTGGTGTAGGGCCAGAGCGCACTACTATATGAAAACGTGGAATTATCCGACACCGTTTGGTGTCGCTAAGAATTTGATGCAAAAACAATAAAATCGGGTGTGACATAACACCTACCTTACATATATGGATAAATGAGATATTTATGTACCCCAAAACACCCATTTAGTCTCATATAGGTGTTTTATTCCGTCCGTATAGACCCTCGCTTTACGCTAGTCAAAATTTCATACTTGACTCGACGCCATATTGCTAACTATGTAGGTCGCGGTCCGCCTAATTACCCTAATCTGCGCGCGATGGAGCGAAAAGAAAAAAAAAATACAACATTTATTTTTATATATTTTACCGCTTATAATTTATAAATAATGATTTTTTTAATGGAATATAACATCTTTTGGGAAATAATCAACTTAGTTTTCATAATTTAAACTTTGTAAGAAGAAAAACACAATAAATCATATGTGGTCTTTTCGGTCCATTGCGTTCCGATTTGGGTGGTTAGTCGTACTGTCACTTACAAAATGGCGGGTCAACAGTATGAAATTTTGACTAGCGTAAAGCGAGAGCCTGTACGGACGGAATAAAACACCTATATGAGACTAAATGGGTGTTTTGGGGTACATAAATATCTCATTTATCCATATATGTAAGGTAGGTGTTATGTCACACCCGATTTTATTGTTTTTGCATCAAATTCTTAGCGACACCAAACGGTGTCGGATAATTCCACGTTTTCATATAGTAGTGCGCTCTGGCCCTACACCAGACATGGTGACAGGGCCAGAGAAAACTCGGGCTACCCGCTAGCCTGAGATAGTAAGGTGGTCTTCACTCTTCACTTTCACACTTAAACGGAGACAGTACATTGTAGGACAGTATAAAAATGTAATTTAGTAATATATATGTGCCTATATCGTAAATCATCAGCTCAAATGTAATTCTACTAGGCTATGTGACAGCTTCTCTCAGATTTTCACTGGAAAACTGGAGGCAGTTTGTAACAAAGTTTTTTATTTACTAGTATACTCATTTCTTTAAACCATGTCATCATGTAGGTGACGTCCCTCTCTGATTACCTGTGCTGTTCAATATGTATGAATGTGATGAAGGAGACAGTGATGACCTGCTGTGGTCATCGCTACTGCAATCACTGTATCAAGGAATGGGTCGACCGTAACCACAAGTGTCCATGCTGTAACAAAGCCCTTGGCATGACTGAGGTGTTCAAGGACCACCAGTTTGACTGCCTTATAGGTAAGGACCACCAGTTTGAATGACTTATAGGTAAGGACCACCAGTCTGAATGACTTATAGGTAAGGACCACCAGTTTGACTACCTTAATTATAGGTAAGGACCATCAGTGAGTTTGTCTGACTTATAGGTTAGGACCATTATTTTTGACTGCCTTAAAGGTAAGGACTACAAGTTTGAGTGATTTATACGTATTAAGGACCACCAGTTTGACTGAGTTATTGGTAAGGACCACAAGTTTGACTGACTTAAAGGTAAGGACCACCAGTTTGACTGCCTTAAAGGTAAGGACCACAAGTTTGACTGACTTAAAGGTAATGACCACAAGTTTGACTGCCTTAAAGGTAAGGACCATCAGTTTGACTGCCTTAAAGGTAATGACCACCATTTTGACTGCTTTATGTAGGTAAGGACCAACGGTTTGACTGACTTATACACAAGAATCATCCTTTGTTTTATATTGCTATATCTGAATAACCATTTAGAGTCAATGTTAAAAGGATGAAAAATATAATATGTTTGTTGACTTTGATCTATTCACTAATACTGGTCATTCATTCCTCACCAGATGCCATCAACAAGGAGAAGACAAAATCAGAAACAAAATACTTTGAGTCTCTAATTAATTCAGGTATGTGTGAATCTTAATGAAATTTGAAGTCTTCTTAATGCATTTCCAACAGAAGCTGTGCATTCCGTTCTGTATTTACAATGCTATGAACACCACTAATTTAATGGTCAAGTAAGAGTTTAATGATAAATTTGAAGTTGTTGTCACTTTACTACTGAACATTGTATACTATCCATACCATTATTGTTGTTTTAAGTTAAAAGTGACACCTTAAGTTTGTAGATCTCATCAAAATACAACTGTGTTAAATTAGTTCTTTGTTTCTCTTTTATTGTTTCATACACCAATGACCTCTGGTATCCATCATAATTTGTTTTATATGTTTGTTGTTGGTTTTTGTAGCTGTAGATGCATCACAAGCTGAAGTTGAACTGTCCCCGATAGAAACAGTCTTAAAAGGTACCAACTTGATTTATTGGCTCTGTTTAAAACATTGTCCTCGTTCTGGTTGTTTATGAGGTTTAGTTAGATCAGTAAGTCTGGTAGGTTTTGTCTTGATATTTATCAGTGATGTGTTGTCAATTACCAGTAAGAACTTATTTCAACACACAAATTGTACATGTTAAAAGGCCTATATATCAAGATAAACTATGATACTCCAGCAGTTATTTGTATATCTTGTTTTTATCTTATTTGCTTGGATAAAGTGTGTTGTGCATATATACAAAGTAACATGGTGACATCTTAAAAAGACGTGTTTTAACTTCTGCTTGTAGACCACCTAAAGGAGAGCTTGGCTGCCCATGAGAAGTATTTCCAGGTTTGTACAGGAATAGTTTTTTTTTTGTAGATACACTATACCGATTATGAAATTATGATATATTCTTTCTAACAGTTGACATATATAGAGGATCTGTCATGAGTTTCCCTTCATATTAGATTTATGATACGAGTTTTTATTTTTTTTATTTTTGCGAGCCTCTGGCAAAAATAAAAAATTCTAAACGAGTATCATAAATCTAATATGAAGGGAAACGAATGACAGATTCTTTTTATCATATGACGTTTTCTTTCATCGTTCCCCATCAAAAACTGATTTTCTCTTTTGCCTTGAATCGTCACATCTCAACCAAATCACCCGAACCTTCGAAGTAGGTCAATTATACCGACGAGAGAAGAAATAGTTCTAACACAACTGACTCTTGAAAAGGATTCATTTTATTAAATACACGTCTCAAAACAAAATTTCAGCATTTTTTCATTTAATCCATAATAGATAAATTGTCCTTGGTGTTTGAAACAATGAGGAAAATATTTTAGTTTGAAAGTTCATGAGCGACTGTTTTTGATGTGACAAAGCCGTGACGTCACTTGGCGCGATAATGGAGGCTTCGTTGTACAAATGTCTATTCGCTGTCGCTGTCGTACAGAACCATTGTACGGCGCCTTTTCACTGCTTTGTGTTTATCCTCGTCCTCGCGGGAGTTTATGGAGATGTGAAATGTTCCACCGTGAATATTCCCACTGAACATTGTGTTCAGACTGCCGTGAAAAGCGACTTTGGATGCCGATTTGTTGGCAGTGTTGTTTGTTTTGACATTACACGTGTTTGTCGACGACAGTGTCAGCATGTTATTCTGAGTAACCGTTGAAGGCAAGTTGTAACAAACTACATTGCCGTTTTTCATGAGGATTTTATTAAATAATGTTATTATTTGTTTATTTGAAAAGAAGCTAGACTAGATATGTCTCATCGGACAACGCAACCGCAATTTTCTATCGGAGTTGAAATATGTTACTAGGGGTCATAAAATAGATGTTTGCCAGGCCTAATTTAACATCTTATAGTATAAATATAATTAAAAAACTTAGGATGTTTACATCTTGGATTTTATCTTTGATTGTACAATATGTTATGTTAATAGACCAATTTGTCGTTCAGTTGATTTTTTTTCAAAGTTTACAAGCACTAGTCGCCATTTTTACGAGTCGTAGTAAAAAGAAGTAGGTCGTTCCCACGCGTATGAATACAGTTCTCACGGAACCAGCCATGGCCAATCAGCGTAGCGAAAGGTGTTATTACACTAGTGTCATAAAGAAAATTTATGTGATGGGTTTATGACACCGTATATAACGGTAGTCATATGATAAAGATAATTATATTACTATTAAAATAATCATTTGACATATATAGGCTTACAATCCAACTATTTAACTCAACATACAATTGATTGACATTAACTCTTAGCAAGACTACAAAGATATAATTGGAAAAGAAGCTCCAAAAATGTGATTAGACTCTGGACAAAATATGTAAGTTTAAAGAATGATGAAAGAATTCAGCCAGTTATAAGAGAGAAGCACTGTAATGCCATGTGTGTTTTGTAAATATTTCGACCAGGAAACATGAAAGAAAGAAAGAGTATTTTCTGTAAACTTTGAAAGTATAAAGTTACACCATGGACATAATTCAAATAAAATGCTGTTATAGGGTCTGTATTAATCAAAACTGTTACATGTAAAATTACACATTTCAGAAACTGAGAAATGAACTAACAGAGCAGGAAAAAAGGTTGGAAACAACATGTGAGAAAGCAATCAGTGACCTGACATCACATGGCTTGTCAGAGCAAGGTAAATTGTTAACAGAGTAATCTTCTGTAGTGTCACACCAAGATAAAATATTGTCACACAAAGAGAAAATATTGTCACACCAAGATAAAATATTATCACACCCAGATAAAATATTGTCACACAAAGAGAAAACAATTGTCACACAAAGATAAAATATTATCACACCCAGATAAAATATTGTCACACAAAGAGAAAACAATTGTCACACAAAGATAAAATATTGTCACACAAAGAGAAAAAAATTGTCACACATAGATAAAATATGGTTACACCAAGATAAAATATTGTCACTCCAAGATAAAATATTGTCACACAAAGATAAAATATGGTTACACCAAGATAACATAGTCACACCCATATAAAATATTGTCACACACAGATAAAATATTGTAAAACACAGATAAAATATTATCACACCTAGATAAGATATTTTCACACATAGATCAAATATTGTCACACCCAGATAAAATATGTCACTCCAAGATAAAATTTTGTCACACCCAGATATGATATTGTTGCAACCAGATAATATATTGTCCCGCCCAGATAAAATAGTGTCACTCCAAGATAAAATATTGTCACATCCAGATAAAATACTGTCAAGATTATAAAATGTTGTCATGCAAAGAAACCTCTTGTCAAAACATAGTCAGCTATGACACATTTTTGTGAAAATGTTTTTGAACTTTATTGATTATAAAATGCTGATACAGAAGAGATCATAAGCTGTAGATAAGGAAAATGCAAAAGACGTTTTTGTCCAAACAATTTAGATTTTCATATTTTGCAGAGATGACCCAACAGACATTAGATCTACAAAATCGACTGTCACATCAGAAGGAGGCACTACAAGAAGAAATGAACTTGTGTACTAAACTGGTGGCAGAGTCTTACAATAGGTATGACACACCAGTAACAAACCATAAGTAATAGTATGTCGCATGGACACTTGTACCAAGTCATTGATAGTAAGTCACATGGACACTTGTACCAAGTCATTGATAGTATGTCACATGGACACTTGTGTCAAGTCATTGATAGTAAATCACATGGACACTTGTACCAAGTCATTGATAGTAAGTCACATGGACACTTGTACCAAGTCATTGATAGTAAGTCACATGGACACTTGTACCAAGTCATTGATAGTAAGTCACGTGGACACTTGTACCAAGTTATTGATAGTAAGTCACATGGACACTTGTACCAAGTCATTGATAGTAAGTCACATGGACACTTGTACCAAGTCATTGATAGTAAGTCACATGGACACTTGTACCAAGTCATTGATAGTAAGTCACATGGACACTTGTACCAATTCATTGATAGTAAGTCACATGGACACTTGTACCAAGTCATTGATAGTAAGTCATGTAGACACTTGTACCAAGTTATTGATAGTAAGTCACATGGACACTTGTACCAAGTCATTGATAGTAAGTCACATGGACACTTGTACCAAGTCATTGATAGTAAGTCACATGGACACTTGTACCAAGTCATTGATAGTGAGTCACATGGACACTTGTACCAAGTCATTGATAGTAAGTCACATGGACACTTGTACCAAGTCATTGATAGTAAGTCACATGGACACTTGTACCAAGTCATTGATAGTTAGTCACATGGACACTTGTGTCAAGTCATTGATAGTAAGTCACATGGACACTTGTACCAAGTCATTGATAGTAGGTCACATGGACACTTGTACCAAGTCATTGATAGTAAGGCACATGGACACTTGTTCCAAGTTATTGATAGTAAGTCACAAGGACACATTTCATTCATTAAAACATAAAATCATGTATTTTATTGATTTAGAAGAAACAAACTAAAGGTACTTATTTTAAAATGATTAAACTGCATCAAATTATTATTCAACATTAACTTTAGAAAATTAAGAGCAATCAATTTAATACAGCCATGCAGCTGCATTATGATAATGATTATTGAAAAGATTATGCTTTATCAGATTATGTATCTTTTTTTTTCAATAGATTTCTCACAAACCACATTCCTCAATTAGATGTACTCCCAGTCAAAGTGGGCATCACCATACTGGACAAGAACATGAAAGTGTCTGATGTTGTCTTCAAACCAACTGACAGGTTAGTCTACCTCAATCACTTTTAGGCATAGGCTACTTTTGATCAGCCTGTACAATCCTGGGGTGAAGGATTCTCATGGTCAGAGGAGCTCAATGTGTTTTACTCTTTAAAGATACAAATCGCTGATGATGACCCATCATCATGTATACACTGCTTATCACAAAAATGTATAAAATAGTATCCATGTTATAGAAATATATCAAATTAACACCAGCAAATGAAAAAATTATAGCAACTTCTTAAAAATGATTGCCAAGATAACCAAAAGTTACATAAATATAGAGGCAGAGCATGGTAGAATTTCTACGGGATGCAATCGATAAGTTATTAGCTTCGCACCGGGAGCTTGGGCACTGTAGTTTTGCGTTCTGTGTGTCCATCCTTCTGTCCTGTCCCACATTATTTTGTGTTGGCTCTATCTCCTGACATTTTTTAACACTTAGAAATTCATACTTTGGTTCAACTAGACGAGGCAGTGAGTCAAAAGTAGGTCATGCTCTGACCTACATTTTAACCTTTGACCTACACCAAAGTAAAAACTTGTCCAGGCTTTATCTCCTACATTACTTGCCACTATAACTTCATACTTTGCGTATGGGTTCACCTTATCTATTACTAAAATTATCATCTATGCAATCTTGGCATATAATTTCACAGTCAGCAGGGGACTGTAATTTACCAAATTGTCTCGTCCATTTTAAATTTAAAGAGAAACTCAAGCCTTTGGAGGATGGTATTGAAGTGAAGTATGTAACTAGTTGTAAGGATTTCCACAAAGAAAATACCATCCTAACGATATACCTTAATATGCCTGTTAATTATGTTGAAGGATTGGGGACAAGGTGAAGGCTTCTGTAGAAGCTACAATGTCAGCTAGAAATGATCCAGTGGGTGAATGGCCCAAGGAACTACATTTTGTATTGTTTGGGTAAGTTTCTTATAAATAATCATTCGTCATCTGATGGTAATATAAATTATTAAGATCGATTATCAGTGATACATCGTTTATTTTGTTTTAGAGGTATTGTTTTCCATTATAAAAACTTAAATGCTCACCCTTTCTAATATGCTTTTTGGCTTGCTAGGGAACTATTGCTATACCTCGGACATTGGCATCCATAGACAGATAGGTTAAATTTTATGAAACAGTACTATGTCAATACTAATGAGGATACAGCTTAGGTATTTCACATGTGTGATCTTGTGACAAGAACTACATTTACAGACCAGATGACCTTGACCATGACCTTTGACTTACTTTTAAAGATTCTTTAACCTTGGCCAGATTATCAACTGTACAAGATAGGGCTTTCATAGTTGAGGTGTGTTCCTTATCACAAGACCTCTCTATCAGTACTTGCAGACTAGTTGACCTTAACAGTGACCTTTGACCTAATTTTAATTAAAGCCCTAATTCTGAATTTCTACCCACTTTGGTGAGCGTTGCTGTCTTCTGACAACTCTGTTGATAGAACTCTGTTGATGGAACTTTAAGATCAGTTATCAATTTAATTTTGTTTGCTTGTTGTCTTTTAGACCATTTGTTAAGTGTAGCCACTTTGAAATGCAGCAGATGGTTAGAGAAATACTGCATGATGGGAAGGTTTACCATGACGTTGTTGTGATAGACAAAGATAGTCGTCCAATCCTCGAACATTCCATGGTAATTGTCTCATAGATATAGCAATTCAAACCTAGAAGTGATTTTACTCTCAAATATATAAGACTGGTAATATTAAGTCCCTGAATCACTCCATCCTTTTTGAATTACTATATTTTCAATGTCTAGTTACCTCGCTTATCATCTGAGATGAATATCCTCCTCTTCTCATCTCAACAACTGAAGCAATGTTATTTCACCATGCCATCAAATTTTGAACATGCTAATACCTGGTGAACGGAGACAAAGGGCTCTGAAGGTCAGTTACTTTGATGAACATTCAAAGCACCAATTTTTCATTTCTAAAAATGTGCAGTTTTATCAAGCCCCATAATGTAAGATTGATGTCTGTCCATAACATCCAATCTCACGATCTGATATTTTTTATGGGCCTTTGGTCCTTTAATTTTATTTGTTTCAATAATTTGATAACATGATTCTCTAACTGCAGAAACCTGGCAGTGAAATAGCTATTTATGGTAAGATCGTCTTGGAGAGTGACATGCCTAAAAAGTGTTTCCGGCAAGTCTTCCAGGATGGTAACCCCCAATCTGTTGACTATTTTTGCTGCAAGCGGTGTGGATTTCAGTGTAAGTGTTTGTCAGTCTTAAAAATGTTTTTCCTTGAAAATGAGTTCCCACTGATTTTCATAACATCACATTCTTTAAAGTATCCTATGTGTAACGTTTCTATACTGGGAATTTCTAGTGTTATAATAAACGTAGATGTTCTGAATTTACTGTTAAAATGCCAAAAGTTACAAAGAAAATGATATTAAGACAGTTTCACACTTAGTTGGAGCCTTGCTAGAGTATATAATTACTATTGTCATACGATTATCACAGCTGTGTTATTTGTATGGTTTAATATTCAATTATTACAGCTGTAACAGAAAAAGTTAAAATGTTAGGTCTGAAGCTGTGTATAATAATTGTCTCTATGTTGAGGCAGCATCAGTCTGTCAACCTTGAGTAGATTCCTCACGTCATCTTGGTATATATTTTGGTTGTATACTGTTATTATACTCACTTTGCATTACAACAGATAGGCATCTCACTGATATCTGAAATTAAAGCATCAGAAAACTTTGACAAAAATGACAATTAGAAAAGTTAAATACCTAATTGTGTGATGCTGATGTCATTGGTTTTACATAAATATCTTAAAATGTACTCAACATTTTGTAAAACCATGTGTTTTAATGTTTCAGGGATCTGCAGGTCATGCATGGAAGTCTGTCACCAAGGTATGTGTCGGTACACGGGTTACTATACAATGTACATGGTGGTCTAGTCTATTATTATATACCTATAATAGTCAAACCCTGTCTTGTCAACAAAGTCATCATCTTGACATTTGTTTTCTAATTCAGATTGTGATATGAGGGAAAGTCAAACTGCAAGAACATTTCCCAGGCATGCAGTAACTATGATAATGTTGGACTCTTAATATGTATAACCTGTTTTATTTGACACCTCAGTTTAATGGCTGAACTGTCATAAACGGATATGTTGTACATTAATATTGAATTTTGTATTGACATATATACAGGCAAGTTTTATGGGACATTTAAGTTACTCAGTTAACCTTTCATCCATCATAAAAACACAAAAATACAAGGCTGTTAAGTAGACACTTTACTGGTTTCCTCCAGACAAAATCTATCTATTTCTTGATATATAAGTATATATATACAATTGTCATGTATTATGATATTTTGCAGGTCATGAAATTGTGCCCTACATTATGAATCATCAGCCAGCTTGGTAAGATTTCATTGTTCTACCTCTCGTTTACAGCCTGAAAATCATTATGATCATATTAAGTAGCTTTACTGTAATAATTCCTGTTCAGTATTTAAAGAATCCTTAAATTTTACACCACTATGATATGGTAGGTATTGATGCAAATTCCCTCCCATTCTAAGTATACCCACTGAAATATTCTACAATAAGTCCCAAGGCTAACCCGTTTAATTCTTCTGACTCATACTTAACCAATCTATATCAAGGTATGAAAGAAGAGCAGCAACTCCAGAGTCCAGGTTTGACAATAATCCTGCCACCATGTTGGTTCTTTGGAGATTTCCCCACTTTAATTTATCAATCTATAATCAGTATGAATTTTCATTAAAAACTGTTTAAAAATGAAATTGCTGAGTGGATTGTTTTAGAATTATAGTAACTGTAACCTTGTCTATTGACCTTGCAATTGCACCCTTTAACAAACTTGTTGAGGTCTTCTCATGCTTGCCCAATCTATGAAATTTGAATAAAATGTAATATAATAAAGTTACTGGTCCAGGAGCACTGACAAGTATTTTCTATGAATAGTAACAGTGACCTTGTGTTTAACCTTGGCACCCTGAAACAAGAACTTGTTTAAGGTATTCTCATATATGAGAAATTATCAAGTTTAAAATGCCTTCAATAATGAAGTCTCTGGTAGCAGTGATGCCAAATACATAAATAGTATATGATGTCCTATCGAAATCCGTTTTAAAAATGAATATTGCTGACAAAAGGTGAACGTACAAATGTACAAAACAAACAAATCACCCACCTATATCTATGTATGCTACATCCCATCCCCGACTTTGTCATGAGAAAATAATAAAAGTAATAGCAGAGGAAAACTTGCCTTTCTCCTTGCAATGATATATGATAATTATTTTCTAGGTTATTTTTCACATCTGATACTACACTTTGATCATATTTTCATTTCTTTCGGCCTATAAATGAAAGAAAAGTCTCTTACATATATAAAAATTTCTATTGAATTACCGTCCTTAATTATGTGTCAGATTTATTTTTTGTAAGAGTGTGGTACTGTAAGCATGAATTTTATTATAGCTGAGGAAGCTTTTGACATTTTGGTTGGATTTTGTACATAGAATCATTTTATATATTGTAGGGCCTGGTTGGATTTTGTACATAGAATCACGTTATATATTGTAGGGCCTGGTTGGATTTTGTACATAGAATCACGTTATATATTGTAGGGCCTGCTGTTACTGTCCAAAGAAGAAGACTTGTCTGATCCAACCTCCACCACAATGTAGTAATTGAATATAACTGTATACAGCAGCAAGGGAGTCCAGACAGTGCTGTAAATCTGTGGAAATGCTGTAGCTCTACAGTGATGCTGTAACTATGGATACCATGCCTCAGTCTTGTACTGGCAGCTCTAACTAGTGTTACTGTGATTGTTAAGGTAGTAACTATGGCCACACCAATGCTTCAAACTTTACAATAATGCTGTAAACTTGACAGTAGTATGGTATCAATAGTCACTGTGATGCTGTAAATAAGATTTCATGCTGTATCTCAATTTTGCTGTGGCCATGGAGGTGATATTGTAATACGAGTGGTGTTATAAACATGACAGCGAGACTGTAACTCGAGTGTTGCTGTGGCCATGGAGGTGATATTGTTATACGAGTGGTGTTATAAACATGACAGTGAGACTGTAACTCGAGTGTTTCTGTGGCCGTGGAGGTGATATTGTAATACAAGTCTTGTTATAAACATGACAGTGAGACTGTAACTCGAGTGTTTCTGTGGCCATGGAGGTGATATTGTAATACAAGTCTTGTTATAAACATGACAGCGAGACTGTAACTCGAGTGTTGCTGTTGCTATGGAGGTGATATTGTAATACAAGTGGTGTTATAAACATGACAGCGAGACTGTAACTCGAGTGTTGCTGTGGCCATGGAGGTGATATTGTAATACAAGAGGTGTTTTGAACATGACAGCGAGACTGTAACTCGAGTGTTCCTGTGGCCATGGAGGTGATATTGTAATACAAGAGGTGTTATAAACATGACAGCGAGACTGTAACTCGAGTGTTGCTGTGGCCATGGAGGTGATATTGTAATACAAGAGGTGTTTTGAACATGACAGCGAGACTGTAACTCGAGTGTTGCTGTGGCCATGGAGGTGATATTGTAATACAAGAGGTGTTTTGAACATGACAGCGAGACTGTAACTCGAGTGTTTCTGTGGCCATGGAGGTGATATTGTAATACGAGTATTGTTATAAACAGGACAGCGAGACTGTAACTCGAGTGTTCCTGTGGCCATGGAGGTGATATTGTAATATGAGTGGTGTTATAAACATGACAGCGAGACTGTAACTCTATTTGTACCTGTTTTGTAGTGGTGAAAACAATGCTGTAACTCAAGTGTATGTTGCTGAGACTTTATATCAAGGTGATACTGTTATGTTTATTATTAACTTGAAGGTGATACTGTAATGTTGGTGATGATATGACTACAGCAATGCTGTAAACTTGACGATATGCTTTACACCTCGGTGATACTGTAATATTGGTGATGATATGACTACAGCAATGCTGTAAACTTGACAATGAGCTTTTACACCTGGGTGATACTGTAATATTGGTGATGATATGACTACAGCAATGCTGTAAACTTGACAATGATATTCTTTTACACCTAGGTGATCATGTAATATTGGTGAGGATATGACTATACAGCAATGCTGTAAACTTGACCATGATTTGGTTTGAACACCTTGGTGATCATGTAATCTGCAGTACATGTACATGTTATTTTTTACCTTCATTTGGTGGAGATTAATGCAGTCACAAAACATGTAAGAGGATGAAAGATCACACTGGGACCTAGTACATAATGTAAGGCCATAGGATAGATTATATAGACAAACATCTGCTGTTCGTGCTGTGCATCGTCACATATAAAAACATCTTGATAATATGTATCTTCTATTTGCTGTGTGAACATGCTTGTTTTAGTGCTCTCAGATTCCATCCTCAAAATCCAAGGGTAACATTGAATATTTAATTATTCAACTCCTGGAATTTTGAGGATACTTCAAAGTTTTCATGATAGGACAGGATCTCTTAGCTTCATTCATCTCATATCAATAATGTGTTAACAACAGTTTATCTTGTCATTTCATAAAACTAGTCTCAGTGTCTACTACGCATATTTGACATTAATAACAACGGGGAACTATTAGTGACATCACACAAAAAGTATTCCGGTTTAGAAAGTTAGCACATGCAATCTGTCATACCCTAGGGGTTGAACGAGAAATCTCTCATGTCTAAAACTGGAGATAAACTGGTGAACTGTGGGAGAACTTGTACTGACCGATCCCCTAAAACATCATTGTCTGTATCAGGCTTGATATTTCATTGTGAACAATAATAAAAACCTTTTCATTCAACATGTTTTCTAGTTTTACTTTTTACGAAAGTTTCTTTTCAGAAATCAGCTGATAACTTTGTTTACAGTCATTCCCGGCCAGCTGTCTATTATACTGCTGAACAACATCTGTGTACGCTTACGAACTTGTAGGCTTCACAAGCTAAGAAGGCCAAGTGTTGACCATTTCATTTATAGTCAGTCTCAAAATTTAATAAGCAGAACTAGGAACCAAGGAGGACCAATATATAGAATTTGAGAAGGTCATTCAAGCACGTCTGATGAAATTGTGATTAGAATTGGGATGATGGTACAAGACGAAACAGCTGTTTTGATGGTGGGCAAAGAATTGGATGCTGGGCAGGTGAGCTTAAAAATAGTTTGCCCAATGGGCCTGTATCACTCAACTGCTGCTAATGTAACTTTAGATTTGATCCACGTGTCATGGCTGCTTCATTCAATATGAGAACAGGCTAAGTGTATTCATTTAGATGAACTTTGTAGCTTTCAACCCAGCAAATTCCTGGCCAACATCATCAACCCAGCTGCCTGCTTATTTAGATAAAAAAAATATTGAACACATTTGACACTTTTGACCTTGTAAGTCAATGTTGTTCAATGGAACAAAATTGAGTCATATCTTGATCCTGGACTCTTGGTTATTAGCTCACCTGCCAGAAGGGCAAGTGAGCTTATGCCGTGGTGCGACGTCTATCGTCTGTCTGGCGTCAACTTTTTCATTTAAACAACTTCTTCTCAATAACCAAGAGACCAAGTGACTTGATATTAGGCCTCCTGTAGCATCCTGGGGTGAAGGGCTACCGAGTTTGTTCAAATGAATGACCTTGACCTTCATTCAAGGTCACATGGGTCAAATAGTCTAAAATCTTCAAACAACTTCTCAATAACCATGAGGCCCAGGGACTTGCTATTGGGCCTGTAGCATGCTGGGGGTGAAGGGCTACCGAGTTGGTTCAAATGAATGACCTTGACCTTCATTCAAGGTCACATGGGTCAAATAGTCTAAAATCTTCAAACAACTTCTTCTCAATAACCAAGAGGCCCAGGGACTTCATATTACGCCTGTAACATGCTGGGGTGAAGTGCTTCCAAGTTTGTTCAAATGAATGACCTTGACCTACATTCAAGGTCACGGGGGTGAAATAGGCTTAAATCTGTACACAATGATTTTGCATTAGCCAAGAGTCTCCAAGACCTGATATTAGGCCAATTGCAATAGTATGCTGGAATAAAGGACTAGAAAATTTATTGACATGAATAAACCTATCCTACTCTGATATTTGAATATCAAGTGGTGATCAACATAGTATCTGTAGAAATGACCTCAATCAACTTCAAAGTTGCTGTTGAGCCAGGTGAGCAATACAGGCCCATTCTGCCTCTTGTTGAGAAGTTATTTAAAGATTTTGTGTATATTTGACCTCTGTGACCTTGAAAGTAGGTCAAGATCATTCTTCCCAGCTTACTGCAAGCATTCATCACAGCATGCTACAGGACCAATATCAGATATATGGGCCTTTTGATTATCAAGAAAAAGTTTCTTAATGACTTCATCAAATTTGACTCCTGTGACCTTGAAAGTAGGTTAAGGTCATTCATCCCAGCATACTGCAAGCCCAATATCTGGTTTCTGGTCCTCACAGTTATTGAGAAGAAGGGACAGATAATGGATACCACACCACATCAAGAGATCATTTGCCTTTGTTGGTTGGTTATAAATTAGCTAATAATGAAAACAAATAGAAAAAATGTATACCATTTCTTTTTTATTTGGTCAATAAATAAAAATATTCTTCTATCCCAAATATACCTTTACAATCTTGTACTCTATACATTCAGGTTTAGTTAACTTGGTTATAAAGTCAATCTAAGTTTTTTTACCATGATTCTCACAACTACTAAATGCACAAAGAACATTTTGATTATGAAAATATTGTCTGTTTTTAAATTTATTAAAGATGTGATTTAGTCCAAATTTTATTATTTGCCCTAAAATCTTGTCAATTTCATCACTGCTTTCGGTAAGCTTATTTCGGTAGTTTTCTATGTAAATGATTATACTTGTATTGTCATGATGACCAAGCAATATCTTACAAAGTCAAACATTTGGAAAACTACGTCTAGCTCAGAATATCAATACCCATAGTTTTTGAAGAATGTTTTAACACATTGTTTTTCATTAAAAGACTTAATATATAACTGTCGTCTTAACATACTTTCAACTTAAACCATACTGCTCACACTTAACACATTTCTCACACCTAACATCAAATTTCTAACACCCAACCCTACACACCAAATATCCACTCAGAACTCCTTGAATGTGACCAGCGTTAATGTACATTACCTCCGTTTTGATCTATCGGAGTTACTTCCCTTCATTTCGCTTTGTCAGTACTGATGGTACAGCCGTAGCTTGACAGCTGATGGGGAACCTTGGTTGTGAAGAGGAATCTTCCATTTTGTATCAAGGGAACTACATGTACATGTATTTGAAAATAAAATCTTTCTCTGTAATCAAAATTGATACCGACAGTTTTTTTTCCATATATAAATCTTATGTTTTAATTGATTTTTTGATTTTTTTTCTTAAATTCATTATTAATATAATGATTCATCAACTGTGTTTTCTCCTCTGCATCAATTGGAAGTATTTGTGGCAAACAAAATGTTTGAAGTCCTAAAACAATACTCAATGTACTCCTTGCAGCCAAGGTAACGTGTGAAGCATTGGGAAGCATGCACACCAGAGGAGTTCTGACTCTATATCGCTCACACCTAACACTTCATTTATCACACCTAACACTTCATTTCTCACATCTAACACTTCATTTCTCACACATAACACTTTACTCACATTGAATACCACATTTCTAACGCCTTTTATTACATTCTTCCTAGCACCACATATCGCTCCTATACCTAACACCATGAATCTATCACCTGAGGCTACAACCTTGGAGAGGTGGTTGCCTGTACCTCGACACACAGACATGTACATACAATGTATAGAGGCAGGTAGTATGTGATGTCATGTAAATAGCTGCGTTGTGCTGTCAGTTTCTGTAGTTGATTTTATATTATAATTCTTCTTTCTCTTCACCAAATTTGGCCCATAATGTAACTTTTCCGATCTCATTCTTAAAATTCTTGCTGTTTTTAACTGCAAAAAGAAAAGAAAATTTTATTAATAAATTGCAAGAAACAAATAATTCAATCAATTTGGTAATAAATTATTTAAACAATTACAAAAATGATAAAAAAAAACTGAAAAGAGAATTGAAACTGAAATATTTTACTTTCTATTAAAAAAATTTGACTTAAATAAACTGATTCAGAACTGTCAAGATTCAATGACTCAATGCTTAGTGACATTGTATAATCTTAATCTGAGTGAGTTTTATTAACTAATCTAGATTAGATTGTGTAATTATCTTTATATGGGCAAGACTGTGTTATCTTAATCTAGGTAAGATAGGGATATTCCACCCAAAGAGTCACAAAATGTTGTGAAACTCGAGGCTTGCCAAGTACAATACATGCATGTATTTAATACATATATTTTTTGTACTTGAGTCCAACTTTTTAAACCTGACACTGACGATGATGGCTGACAGATGTGAGCACAAAAAGATGACATTGATAGAGTTATCCCCCTTGAATGCAGACAATTCCGTGTGCATGAAATGCTATGTAAGATAGATTTTTCTTACATAGCCTAGGCCTTCTTACATGGGCAAACTCTCCAACATGGTGACATATGTGGTGACATATGAGAGAATGTATGATCTTGATTTGGATCCAGGTAACATTGTACACATTATAAAATCCAATGATACAGCATGGAGGTATAAGAAGTAATGGCAGATTAGATAAGTTCTGTTTGTATTTCACTGTTATTAGAATTACCAGATAGGTGATTTGTTTCAAAAACAGTTCAATATAAGGTACAACATGATGGTGAAGCTTTAGTTATATAACTAACTCGTATTTCATGCTAAAATGGAGATAATTAAAGTAGTACCCATATTTTTCTTTGGCAGTTCAACAAACTCAGTTGGCAGAAGAGCTTCATTGCTCCTATCCTGAAAAGAGAAAATGTTGTTCATTACACATTAGTTTAAATATTTTGTAAGTTAATGATGTAACAGAGATTACAAAAAGTCAAATCTTCTCCAGATACCCTCATTGTAAACATCTAATTGTCTGAATAAATTATTTACAAGAATTCCACGGACATGGATGTGTTGCCTGCACAGCAAGCTGGGATTTGAATTTTAAAACAAGCAAGCACTTCCTATAAGAAAGCAATGCATCAAGTTTGAGCTTGATTGGCCCAAGGGATCTCAAGTTATTGCAAGCAAATTATTTTCTATTTATAGAAGCAAGGACCTTTGACCTTTGAACCTGAAAAGCAATCCTAAGCAAGCACTTTTGATAAGGAAGCACTGTGTGAAGTTTGAGTTTGATTCGCTGAAGGTAACTTGAGTTATTGAATGGAAACCAATTTTCTATTAATAGAAACAGTGACCTTGACCTTTGACCTTTGAACCTGAAAAGCAATCCCAAGCAAGCACTTTTGGTAAGGAAGCACTGTGTGAAGTTTGAGTTTGATTGGCTGAAGGTAACTTGAGTTATGGAATGGAAACCAATTTTCTATTAATAATAACAGTGACCTTGACCTTTGAACCTGAAAAGCAATCCGAAGTAAGCACTTTTGGTAAGGAAGCACTGTGTGAAGTTTGAGTTTGATTGACCTAAGGTAACTCGAGTTATTGCATGGAAACCAATTTTCTATTAATAGAAACAGTGACCTTGACCTTTGACCTTTGAACCTGAAAAGCAATCCCAAGCAAGCACTTTTGGTAAGGAAGCACTGTATGAAGTTGGAGTTTGATTGGCCAAAGGGAACTCAAGTTATTGCATGGAAACCATTGTGCGGATGACGATGCCGACATAGTAATAACTATATGTCACCTTTTCAAGGCGACACAAAAATCAGAATTACCATTTCCAGAGGAGCTAAATTTTGTAACATTTTTGTTTGATTTAATAACATCCAAGTGTTCACAAAAACTTTTTTTCAATCTGATCACTGACTATCAAATATAAATGCTGAATTCAATAAAATCATTAACAGTTATATCAAGTTGGCGAGTCATGATATGCAATGATTTTTTTTCAGACCTTGTTGCAAGTATCTCAAAAGAACTTACATATGGTTGTCCAACAGCAAACTCTGCACCTTTGACCTTCAGGGAGAAGCTCTGGAAGACCAGGTATGTTGTCATTTTATCTGCTCTGTTTACCATGCAGGTCACCTGGTGTTCATCAGCATGAATAATTCCAATCTCCCAGTCCTGGAAATAGGGGGAAAAAATCAATCAAAACTCTCTTACCTAAAAA
The DNA here is from genome assembly GCF_902652985.1 of Pecten maximus. Taxonomy (NCBI): domain Eukaryota; kingdom Metazoa; phylum Mollusca; class Bivalvia; order Pectinida; family Pectinidae; genus Pecten; species Pecten maximus. Next base: position 37,178,044 of record NC_047023.1, read on the forward strand.
TTAACGACAATCCACTTTTTTCTAATATTTACATCTACACGCAATTTTCAGATCCGAGTTTTTTTTTATTCTGTTAAATTTAAGAAGTAAAAAAATTGTTTGCAATAACAAGTATGTGAAACGACTGCATATATATGTAATCATATTAACTTGGCTTCCTTGGTAAGAAAAGATGTCATGGCAAATAACAAGGTTTCACAAACATATGATGGCAGTGTAACAAGTTGTTACACACATATGATGGCAGTGTAACAAGTTGTTACACACATATGATGGCAGTGTAACAAGTTGTTACACACATACGATGGCAGTATAACAAGTTGTTACACACATATGATGACAGTATAACAAGTTGTTACACACATATGATGGCAGTATAACAAGTTGTTACACACATATGATGGCAGTATTATAACAAGTTGTTACACACATATGATGGCAGTATTATAACAAGTTGTTACACACATATGATAGCAGTGTAACAAGTTGTTACACACATATGATGGCAGTGTAACAAGTTGTTACACACATATGATGGCAGTGTAACAAGTTGTTACACACATATGATGACAGTGTAACAAGTTGTTACACACATATGATGGCAGTGTAACAAGTTGTTACACACATATGATGGCAGTGTAACAAGTTGTTACACACATATGATGGCAGTATAACAAGTTGTTACACACATATGATGACAGTATAACAAGTTGTTACACACATATGATGACTGTATAACAAGTTGTTACACACATATGATGACAGTATAACAAGTTGTTACACACATATGATGGCAGTATAACAAGTTGTTACACACATATGATGGCAGTGTAACAAGTTGTTACACACATATGATGACAGTATAACAAGTTGTTACACACATATGATGGCAGTATAACAAGTTGTTACACACATATGATGGCAGTATTATAACAAGTTGTTACACACATATGATGGCAGTATTATAACAAGTTGTTACACACATATGATAGCAGTGTAACAAGTTGTTACACACATATGATGGCAGTGTAACAAGTTGTTACACACATATGATGACAGTGTAACAAGTTGTTACACACATATGATGGCAGTGTAACAAGTTGTTACACACATATGATGGCAGTGTAACAAGTTGTTACACACATATGATGGCAGTATAACAAGTTGTTACACACATATGATGACAGTATAACAAGTTGTTACACACATATGATGACTGTATAACAAGTTGTTACACACATATGATGACAGTATAACAAGTTGTTACACACATATGATGGCAGTATAACAAGTTGTTACACACATATGATGGCAGTGTAACAAGTTGTTACACACATATGATGGCAGTGTAACAAGTTGTTATACACATATTACACATATGATGGCAGTATAACAAGTTGTTACACACATATTACACATATGATGGCAGTATAACAAGTTGTAACACACATATGATGGCAGTATTATAACAAATTGTTACACACATATACATGTACACATGTATAGTATTTTAACAAGCTGATCTCTGTGATACAATTTCAAGGTACAGTAATGTTTACGGGTAATTTATACAAACCTCGTTGGTTCCTCCCATGGCCTGGTAGGTAAACGTACACTTAATGTCACCCTAATTTGTAAACACAAAAAGACAGCTTTTAATTATAATCAAGTGACCACATATACTTTATCAAATAGACATTCTTGTGCACAAAGTGACAATACAAACATGAATATATAAACATTAACAGGAAATATCAAAAGATCAAGGCACAGGGGCATGTCTAGTTTTATATTACAAAAAATAGTCAGAAATACCTATATATATTGACAATATATAGGTATTTCTGACTATTTTTTGTAATATAAAACTAGACATGCCCCTGTGATCAAGGGCTAGACATACCCTGATATATTTGTTTACGTGTATACATGTATTTGTCTGATTTCTGCTTTGTAAATACACTGTATTACAAGTTTCATGTAGTTATTTAAAATAAGTAAATATAAGTGCTGCTACCAACATTTATATTTCCATTTGTGACACTGTCATGATCACTCTTGGCATTGCTTTATCACTACAATAAGTATAATTTTGACATCACAAAAATTTGTGCTACCAGGATAAACAAGAGGCCCAAAGGCCTTATAATGCTCATCTAACTCTAAATTTCCTTGTACTCTTGCAGCATACATACTCACTAGCATGTATAGTGGTACTGTTAGCCGTGGCAGCCATGGCAGCTATCTTTGATTTTGGACTGATTAAAAAAATCATTATACTTGGTCTGAAATATCTCAAGATAGTTTAAGGTAAGTTAGAGCTGAATCCCAATGGTGGAATTTGAGAAAAAGTTTAAAACAGGTGTTGTTAAAAAAACCAAGAATGTGCAATCATGTTAAAAAATGACCACTGTGACTGCCACATAAAAGTTTTTACGAGGCCGAAAAATAACAACACTTTGTTGGCTCCCCTTTCTTAACATTCCTCCCAATTTTCAGCTTTATGGTACCAGCGGAAATGGAGAAGAAGTTTAAAACGTGTTTTTTAAGATGGCTGCCAGGATTTCGGATTGACCCAAAAAATAACAACACTTGGTCAGGACCATCTCATGATCAGGATATGCTTTCATGCAAGCTAGAGCTCAGTCCCACATGTGAAACTTTAGAAGTTTGAAATGTGAAAAGATTATGCATTGCACTATGGTGACGGATGAAGCACAGACTCCTGACCCTTCAGGTCAGATGACCTAAAAACCTGAATGAGCAAATGAACTTTGCAATATATGTAGTTATGTTGTACAAAAGGTGAAATTCCTCACAGCAAAAAAATTCATAATGAATTAACTTTACAAAGGCAGTTTTATGCTTATAATATATATATCATCTTGGATTTAAGAAACACTTTATCAGCTAGGTGCTTTAAACAGAAGGAGCTTTTGGGTTGATATAAAATCGAGTGAATCATGCATTATATACATACAGAGGGGTTCTAAAAAAGTCAAGGGGAGGGGGTAAGAACAGGGCTAATATTGATCATGAGGAGAGAGAGCACTTATAGAGAATGGTACTTATTGGAGAGGTAGGGGACATTTTTAATTTAAAATATTATAGGATGCATTGTTTACCACTGTATAGAGAAGTGAATTCTTTGTTGCCGTTCTGGGGCAATTTTCATGGACAACTTGACGGCTAACGTACAAATGTCCTCCAGAATATTAACAAACATTTAGCACTGTTGAGTCACCTAACACAAGATAGTTTGTCATATCAATGATGGGTTCTATAGCCAACTTAACATTTTAAACAAATGTCCTCTAGTATTGCAAAACTTTAAATACAGAGGTTACTATAAGCTGTTCAGTCAGCAAACACACAACTTGTGTTAGCTGACTTATTTCATTAAAGTTTTGTAATACTGAACGACATTTTAGCCATTGAGTTGTCCATGGAAATTACTCTATAGGGAGTCAATAGCCAACTCAACAAAAAAAACTATTGTTGTACTGGGAGAGTGACAAATAGCTGCTGGCTTACATGTTATGTTCCGAGAGGCAGTATATCTATAGGGCATAATGTTTGTTGGGGAGAGGGCACTTACAGAGCAAACTGCATATTGAGGAAATGACACTAGTCAGTTTTACTAGACATGTACACGCAGGGGTTCCTATGTGCATACTGAAATAGGTCTAGTGTATGTGTGAAGAGGCACTACAGAGCATGTAGCCCGAGTTTCCTCTGGCCCTAACACCATCATCATGTCTGGTGCCCCTACAGACAGTACAGTATCCCCCAGACATGGTGTCAGGGCCAGAGGAAACTCGGGCTTCAGAGCATGATGCCTTATTGGGGAGGGTACTTGTACAGCATGGTTCTTATTAAGATTAATTATCCCGATCGAGATCATATTTCATATCACATCATGATGCATGAAGCATAACAGTATTCACTATTGACATACGGAGTTAAGTAGGGTGTTTATTTCAGGTGACACCGGGTACAGTATACTTATTCGTGAATTTCTTACCCAGACTATATCCGTCGACTTTGCTGAGGGATCAGGTTTTATGTTGAACCGCCTTGAAGCCACAAGATCTTCACCAAAGCAAAATACCGAGGAAACAAGAATAAGTAAACAGACGAGGCACTTCATGTTCAGTTCCATAATTCTCAACGTGGTTGTGTATGTTAGGCCAATAGAAGTTTGCAACACGGACCAATCAAACAGCTGTTTTCTCGAGTTTAAAGGTCTTAGGTCATGAGAGCATTAAAAGATGAGCCAATCAGAATTCTTCAGTTATCACGGGCAAAGTTCATAGTTCAGTCACTTTCCAAGATGGCAGCGCCCTTACGGTTTGACGGGAAAGTGGTCCTAGTGACAGGTGCCGGGAATGGTAATATCCTTTGTAATTTCTTTTACCTTTGGTGTAGTTCAAACCCGATACTGGATGAGACGGATAAGATATACTTGACCTGATTCATATAGCACAATAACTGCCGACAGAATCTAGGTTATCGCCTCGATCCTCTCTCAGGCACGGTTATCCGCGACTACCTATCTTCTGTCAATGATATGGCGGAAAGCGAATGGGTTTGTAACATTTCAACAGTTTAGCCGATTTACTGACATCTGCACTGTTTCTGTGCATACCTGACGGTAATGTGATTCGAACTTTCAATTTTTGCATAAAGCTGTGGTGTAAACTACAGCTAGGGGTGCAACGGAACGCCACACGTACAATTGCCCAATCTGACCAAAGTCCATCATCCGAAGTTTCTGAATCGACAGTGACATGTTCTTGAACACTAGGACGCTATTGCCTATTAGAAAGTGTATGTTATACTTATGATTTTCCGTTTATATTACTGTCGCATTTACATTTTTGGTATGCAAATATTTTTTTTTTAAATTTGCTAAATTTTGCGGTTTAGTCTAGATCTTGTTTTGTTACACTTTGTTGAAAATGTGATCGGGTCAAAAAAGAGGACGAATATCTGCCTCTTATTTGGGTCAATACTGCAACTTAATTTAAAGACGACGACTTTTAAGCTGTTATGGGGTAAATCTTTTCTATTACAAAATACACCATTGTAAATGGATAACAGGCCAAATATTTCCACATTTGTTTTATATAGGTTTTAACAATTACCATGCACAGACTTACATTGTATTATGCTTTGTAAAAGCCAGTGTTACAATAACATAGTGATGCATTATCAAAATTATCAATTACCTTAAGCTTGGACTCAGATATTTATTTTTTTGTTTATATTTCTATGTTGTAATTTGTAAATTCCAATGATTATGAAAAAAAAAATAGATGAAGTCATAGATGAAATGTATGTATCAATAACCAATCGTGCAGCTATTTGGGAGATGTTTAACTATTTTACATAATACTGCAGCATATAACTGTAGATCAGTACTTTTGTAAATGAGATACTTATCAGTTATGACAGTTACTAGCTTTGCTTGTTATGCAGACTCAGGTTGATGAAAGCTAGGACAGCTGTTATCTTTATCTCACGTGAGATCAGTGCAATGTATCATGCTAATCAGTCCTATATATGATTTTCAGGTCTGGGGAAGCAGTATGCCTTGGACTTCGCAGAACGTGGTGCTTCAGTCATTGGTATAAACAGCTCTTGGCACACAATTTTAGAAGTTCAATATGTATATTACCATATTTATCTGCAAGAAAAACCTTGCCCACTCTTTATCATTTTTACAGAATTGTAAATTTTATTAAAGTAAGATAAATCAAAGTGGTTCACAAATAATCCTTCACAAAACTTAGATAATGTACTAATTATATAGCTAGGGGAAGGGACTTATTTGGGGATAAATATGGAAAATGTGTTATATCCAGTATGTGCTTCTACTGTTCCAACCTCTCTGGGAGACTTCTGGTTAAAACAGATAAACCATACTTACTCAACAGTTAGCTATATTGTACTACTTTAAAACATTGGAAATGGCTATCAAATATACAAAATGTATATCATATTTATACTGACACCAAACAAAATTTTATAATGATTTAGTCAAGCTATCTTTATTGGTACCTACTTTGTAAGTGGAATTACATATATAACAATACGTTCTGGTAATTATATTTTAAAAGATTTAAAGAGCAACTTCTTAGAAGGCAGACTTATGGCTGCATGAGGAAAATAAATCTATTTGAGAGAACATTGAAAGGAGGCCCTTAATTTTGAATTTTGATTTGATGATGATTTTCTCTGAAAAATATTGCTAAATTTTAGAAGTTGAATTGTTGACTGTGTTACCTGTAATTCCAAAATGAGTTATCTCTATTATCCTGTGTTGGAAAAACTGAACTACCTCTCATTGATGTGAATTATCATGACTAAACATACCATGTGTAATGCAAATTTTCTTACCTCAGGTTTTAGTTAAAATCTCAAAATAGTTCTGTTTGCATATATCACAGGATATTGAAATTAGATTTTTATAATCACCTACCATTGTTTTTTTTTCAGTGAATGATCTTGGCGGAAACTTCAAAGGTGAAGGTTCAGGAACAAGAGCTGCTGATGTCGTTGTAAATGAAATCAAGGCAAAGGGTGGAAAGGCTGTCGCTAATTACAGTAATTCTCTTCTTCATCTTGTTTATCTCAGAAATCATGATGTACATACAGATAGTGCATTTCACCTTCATGAACTGATGTTGGTAGCACATTTCAATCTACATTAGTGCCAGGGAAACATTAACATTTTAAACAGTTTCAAGCATCATATTTCTCACTTTTACTTCAATCTGATTTATCTATTAATATATAATCAGCTTTTTGATATCCAATTAGGAAGTGTTTGTGCAATGTGTGTTGTTCTGTGAGTAAGCATTTCTAAAAATACACAAATTTGGTAACGAGATGCATTGTAAAATAAATGATAGAATATTTATTATTTTATTATCATGTGAATTTCTTCTTATTGTCTACAAAATAAATTATGATTTCTTTTGCTATGAGATCATTTGAATTTTTTTTTCAGATTCTGTTGAAGAAGGAGAGAAACTAGTGCAGACTGCGTTAGAAAACTTTGGAAGGATAGGTAGATACTTGATACTAGCATTGGTTTTGATATTATATTTTTATGTAAATACTCAAATACATAAACACTGAAAAGCTTTCTCATAATAGAGAATTGTATTTTGTCACTGGCTGTCAACTTGGATGGTGGTATAGGAATATTAGTTTTAAGAAAACTAAAACAATGTCACATTAACCCTAACCCTTTACATTTAATTGATATGATGAAAAAAAAATGAAATATTAATATAATAGATGCCAAATCTATGAAGAAAAAAACATCAACAAAATATATAATATATGTATGAATATCTTCATATATATTAAATATCATATACATGTATTTTATGTTGTGTTCTGTAAGATATTGTTGTCAACAATGCTGGTATCCTGCGGGACAGATCCTTTGCGCGGATCAGTGACACAGACTGGGGTGAGTATCACTATTACTGGTGTCTCAAATTTCTGACAAGGTCCTAGGTCACAGATCACCTCTCTGTTACATACTGGAGATAATATTGAGATACCTAAATACAGTCATATTATTCAGAAAGTAGAAAATACATTGTTAACTTACAACTGTCACCAAAAATATAGAAGATGTCAATATCAAAATGTGATTCTACATAATAAGGTTTACTATTTCATTTAAAAGTCTACTTAAAGTAGAACTTTAAAAAACTATAATCAAAATTTTCTCCAGCATCTACCATAGCATTTCTCTTTTTCTTGAGTTCTCACATAGAATATATATTATATATAATGTCATATTTCAATGGAGTAACCATTTTGAGTGACTTGATAGCATAGTGCACAGTTGCCTTTAAGCAGGATCAATGTAGGATTCTTTGATTGGATGTGGAAAAAATACACAGAGGACAATCCTGATCAATAAGAAAACTTGGCTTTTCTTTTCAGACCTTATCCAGAAGGTTCATTTGCGAGGCGCATTCCAGGTTAGCAGAGCTGCATGGCCATACATGAAAAAACAAAACTATGGCAGGTAAGTACTGGTACTAATTAAAAACATTTGATATTTAATTATTCTAATTAAATGTCTTTCCATTCATATAAAATATTTGAGCTTAATAATGAATCATTTTTATGTTGTTATGAATATTCCACCAGTGATTAAATTATTAGACTATTAGTAAGTGCTTTTGATAATATTACTGATAGGAACATCTATCTATTATGATATTGTTTTTATTTGATATTTAAATCTTATATGAGTTTGAATTAAAGAGAAACAAAATATTAATAGATTATCTGATAGTAGGCTTTGAATTGAATTATGATGTCAGGATGTGTTGTTGTATTTTCATGAAAGAAAAAAAATGTTCTCTGGTCGTATTATAGAATTATCAATGTGACGTCAGCAGCTGGTATTTATGGAAACTTTGGACAGGCCAACTACAGTGCCGGTAGGTATATTGTGGGACTCAAGACTAAATATTCTAAAAATCAACAGCAGTGCAATTTCAAATATTGAGTCGAGACACAAAAGAAAAATCCTTCTAGTTTAAGTGTTGTTGTAGCATAATTGTTAAAATATTTGTATATGTTAGAATTCATTTAAATTCATTTTATAGATATATAACACCAGCAAATGTGGTAACACTATCCTTGTTCAACTTGTTTATGACCCATTTGACTTAAACAGGAGCATACTATTTTACCCAATTCTGTCCATATGTCTGTTCATCCACTGCCGTGATATATGAGTTTTTAGCAAGTTTGTTTTAGGTCATCTGTAAACAGTAGTAGTCAAAATAAAGTGGGGAATGGGGACATTCATGTTACACCAACAGATTTCTTATTTTCCCTTTGAGAGAAAAAAATCATACATATAACAGAAGTTACAACATGAATATCAGCAAATTGAAATACACAATGAAAAATAAATGGACGACATTAAGTATAATAAATGATTATAATTTGGCATGACAAAGCTTGGCAATATGAAGGTAGATTTTGATAATAGATATACATTTGTATATAGTTTGATGACATGTACCTATGGCAGTGTTGTGAAAGCTTTATTATAATTGATGTCATGTTTGCAGCCAAACTGGGAGTGCTGGGTCTATCTAACACCCTGGCTATAGAGGGAAAAAAGAATAACATCAAATGTAACACCATCGCCCCGATAGCTGGCTCTCGTATGACAGAAACAGTCATGCCTCCAGGTAGGTTTTGTAAAATTTTAGTCTGTCTGAATAAATGAATGTTTTTGGAGATTTTTTTTTTTCATTTACATACACCTTCGTAGCAAAAACTATATTTGGTTAAAAGACTGAAGATTATAATATGTCAGCTGTGAGTAAGGAACTTTTTATGGAGGCGTTTACGCCTGCCATATTACAATCACCTACGAGTTGTGACGTCACAATCTCTCACTTTCATTTTCGTTATATTTCCTTTCACAGTTCATTTTGTAGTTTCTTTCGGTTCATATATGATGTAGTTGAACTATATATACATTTATGAAAACTATCAAGACTACAAATAAAGTGCTATTACATGAAAAAAGGTATATTCAGTATAAATTTCTCTTCGGCGGAAGCCCGGAATTTGAGACCTCTGGTGGTAATTTCTATAACTAGGGGTAATGATTCGCTTATACTATTAGTTCCAAGTATGAGGCACGTCATTGTAGTCCGTCATTCAAAGTAGATGTGCACAGAAATGTATTAACTATGCTTATAATGTTGTGAACATTTCAGGAATTATTTTGAATAAACAATAAGAATAATGTCTTGTAAATATCTACACCTGCATCGATTTTTGCAAATCTATATCGAAAATACTGTTTGAAGGGAGATAACTGCGAGATTCTGACGTTACCTTACAGAGGACACTTGTTTAACTACTAGGAATATAGACGGCTTAACAACCAAGCGCAAACAAATTCCCGATTTTCATAATACCCTCCAGGTTTTGGCTAGCAACATTTCTTTTGTTTACAACTTGGTAGTTTGTTCACGAGATTTTATGAGATTTGGTCCGATATTTAGCGATCACGTGTTCCGTCTGTTTTCGTGAGCGAGCACTCTGTCAAAATGGAGGCACGTGGACACGGGCTTCACACGAAGCATCAAAGTGTGATGTTTGTCGCTAGAAATTAATATCTATCAACATGAATTAAAGGCAAGTTGCTTACAAAGTTTAAATCTGTTTGTTGATCCACTGAAATAAGCATTTGTTTATTTAGGACGAAACTGTTTACGATAAGTTGTTCAAGCCTGGCCAGACCACAAAATCACAATATCTACGTACTGCGATTATAGTCCAAATTTTCTGACGATCTTGCTATATACTATATGCAGACTTTAATCAACGATATCAACACCAGAACCCTTCGGATTACTGCGATAACTGATTGAAGTCCCTGTGTTTCAAATCTATGAATCGGTAGACCTAACGTGATCGGTGATGGCGTGATGGAATTCGATCGTTTATTTTTTAAAACTAAGAAAACTGGCACATATCTGTCGTGGTGGTCATTTGTGCTGTACCTTCCCCGACAGAGACAATATACATAATCTGGGCTTTTGTGATAAGGTTTACTGCAGTAGCTACTCGCACTCGTAATATATATGAAAATGCTAAATTATTATTGAACCAGCTTGTCTTATTTATATATTATTCAGCTCACGATTCAACCTTTTCAAATGTTTTCATGTAATATAACTTTTTGTTGTTTTCATGTAAAATGATAAATACATGTATATCTATTGGCAATCGATATATCAAATCCATATAATATAAGACTTTCTCAAATATCAATATTCCTCATAACTTTCAAAATAAATCTATATTTGCTTTTGAAATTTAATTAAAAATGTTTGATATTCATGTCACGAACAAATCCCTTAAAACGATCATCAATCTCCTTATTGGTCTCCAGAAAGTGTGAAAATAAATGAATTTTTTTGTCAATAATTCTATTTATTATGAATTCATGTATAACCATTTAGGTTTTTTCCAATGTTGACCTTTAAAACTATATATATACAAGCAACAATCTGTGGGATGTCAAATATGGAAGGCTATATAGCTGTTTCAGGATAAATTGCCAAAAATGCTTATAAGTACTGTTTCTTATCACTGATCACATATATTGGGTTTTTGACTATTATGTGTTATTGCTACTTAAGTGTGAATTTTTTCAGCTTAAGTGATAATGTATTTCTTTGTACTTGTGTGCAACAGACATCGCAAGAGTTTAATTCTCCTACATATAATATTGACTCCTACAAAAAGAAGTTGAGTGATCATGAGTGGTTGACTACGAGAGGCATTTTATCAAATCTCATATTGACCATACTGATTGCTCATGATCATATTTCATCCGGCCTAGTAAACTCTAGAAAAAACATCTTAATTTATGAAAGTAGCTAACTCCTTTAATGTATGTGTAAAAATTAAGTATATATATATCGTACAAAACATCAAACTTCTAATATGGTAGATATGAAACATACATTTAGGCTGACTGCCTGATAATATAATTTGTACAGAGTTTACAATCCTTTGACATTCAGCTCATAATATACACCATTATAATTTGATCTGTCGTCATGCGTCGGTCTTCTTCTTAAGACCAAGATATCGCAGAATGGTGTACAAAAGGTTCTTAAGCTATTTTATCAAAATTGTTAATTTCATGACCCCCTATGTGTCGCATTCTCCCTGGGGAGAGGACACATTTTACTATAGTTTATATAGGAAACTCATCACACATATTTTAGCATAATTTGTTTCATTTTCATTGGAAATTGGTTAGCACGTGGTTAGGGCAAACTTTTCTCAATGGTATATTGTCAGAGAATGTCAAGGCCAACGACTTGTTATGGGTTCGAATGTCAAAAATAAAAATCTTATATTGATTATTTTTTTTCATTTCATATGAAAGAACATAGTCCACTGAAACAGAATGTGCATATTTTATTGTCATCAGATAAAAATATGGCAGAAAGATATGGCACTTGGAAAAGAATCATAAATGCATTTTCTCCAGCCAAAATTAAAAAATTATCCAAAATTGCAGAATAAAGGTTTCTGCTCTTTTATCTATAATATACACATGAAGGCTTGATGTTTGGCGCATCGATAACGTATGGCTGGCTACAAATGTTATACTTATATTTGACCTTGACCTTCATTTAAAGTCACGGGGGTCAAATGATGAAGAAAATTCAAAGTTCTTTCAAAATTATTAATTTGGGTCACATTTTAAAGAATCAGCCCTTTTAAAGGTGTGTGCAAGGTCAAATAATCAAAATGACTCAGATATGGCACTTTTAAAAAGAAATTCCTACCAAAATGAAAAAATGACCCAAAACTGCACATACACATGAAGGCTGGATATTTGGCAAACAGATACATGTAACATGTGTAACTGGCTACAAATATTGAGTTTATCTCTCTGACCTTGACCTTCATTCACATTTTAAAGAACCGGCTCTTATGAAGGTGTGTGCGAAGTTTCAAGGGCAAATTATTAAAAATGATGCAGACATGCCCTTTAAAGAATGTTTTCTTGCCAAAATCAAAAATTATCCTTAAACTGCAATTCAATTGTTGGCTCAAAAGGGGTCAATTTGGCTCAATTGACATAAATAACTTCTTCTCTGAAACTAAGCAATCGATATAGCTCATACTTGACTGGTAGCATCCTTTTGGGTAGGGATTCAAAATTGTAAAAATGGTGGGGTTGACCCCCGGGGGGCAGGGTCAAAAGGGGTCAATTGGTTTCTCTGAAACTAAGTTATGGATATAACTCACATTGGTGTGGTAGCAATCCCTATGGGGTTGTACCCAAAGTCAATTTCATTTCATGGATTAATTGCACAATTTGGTATAAAACCTACATTTGTATGGTAGCATGGTTATGGGGTGGGTATTCAAAATTGTACGAATGTTGGGGTTAACCTCCCGGGAGCTGAAGGATGGGACCAAAATAGGTCAATTTCGCTAAATTGACATTTTTACACAATCCTGATGTAAAAATAGGCCCAGGGTTCTTTCCCCACCCCAAGGGACTTATACAATCATATTGAATTGATATCAAATATGAAAGTTTTCTTCAATATTTTGCATGTAAAACGCTGTATATTTATATACAGTACCTATAGCTACTAGGCTATTATCTACATCTTGGTGGTAAATTAAAAAGCAACAAATCACAGTTTATTGTTAATATTGACATTGGATCTATTAAAATAGATGGAATTGATATCTAATTTTGAAATAATTGTCCTTAAAAATGAGGTCTTTGTTAAAAAAAAAGTGTAATAACTTTTAAAAGCTGTCAATCTAATTTTGATATTATTCTAAGATCAAAATAGAAAGGAACAAACAATTTTGTTTACAAGATATTGAAAGACATTGTACACTTTCAACAAAAAAGTAGCAGACACTCCCTGTATTTTCAATACATATCGTGTATTGCTATAACTTATCGAAATGCATATCTTATTGTTTGGTCATTTCTAATACCCAGGCCTATAAAATATAAGTTTGTTTTAAACACATAAATGCAAATTTTGAACTACTTAAGTATAAAAGATGGTTTAAAGTATGAATGTTAATGACATGTACCTAAGTAGACGTTGATTTGAAAAAATTTAAAATGTTTGACTTTTTAAGTAAAGGTTTGATTGAAATAAGAAATGTTTAACTTCTTTTAGAAGTAGGTTTGCAACTTTTAAGATGGTTAAAACCATTATGTACATCGGAACAGTCTAAACCATTACATTCATCAGGACTGTGAAAACCATTATGTCCGGTTGGTTTGACACATTTAAGTGGAAATGTTTAGTCATGTTGATATCAGTTTAATTTGTATTCTTGCTTTATTTCAAATATCTCCTTTTACATCTGACTAACGCCTCCTACAGTACTTTCAGTACTTTGATTTATGTCATCTGGCCTAAAAGGTCAGGATGACCTAAGTCATCATGCTTCATCTATTTTTGTTAACTGTACTTAAATTTTCACAAGTCACACTTCACAAGTTCCAGCGGTGATACTTTAGCTAAGTCTTGCCTGAAATGACCCTGGGATAGTCCAGACCAAGTGTTGTTATTTTTCGGATCACTCTGAAATCCAAGATGGTCATCATAGGCACTTTTGAAGTTCCACTAACTTGTAACACTGTGCTATACTCGCTACTGAGAATGTATGCTACAATAGTACAAGGCTCTTTTAGAGTCAGATAACCATAAAGGCCCATGGGCCTCTCATATATTTTTCAATAAGTACAATCATTTTTTCCTGAAAAAAAGGTGGATATGCGCTTATAGGGCATGTGCCCTTATTGAGTCAAATACAGTAAATTATAAAGCAATAATCTTAATTCTAAGTCAACATCAATTTCACTTTGCTTTCTAACAATTAATGGATCAAACAAAGCCATTGAGATGCCTGATCTTTTTACATCAAAAAGGAGTAAGCAATAAAATTGAAATGAGGAGGAAATTTAAGTAAATTTGTTAAAATTAATAAATCAAAATGAAATATAAATAACTTCCTGATCCAATACTTCCCAAATGTTCTGACGAGTACTAAATACTTCGTTGTTTGTGTTGTACAGATATGGTGGCTGCCCTGAAACCAGAATTTGTGTCCCCCTTGGTGCTGTATCTGTCACATGAGGATAGTGAGGAGAGTGGTTCTCTGTTTGAGGTCGGAGCTGGATGGATAGGAAAATGTAAGATCACAAAATTATCTACTTTTAATTTCAAAATAGTTAATGAAGGAAATAACATGGTCTATCATTTATTGTTGCATAGATAATCCAAGTGTGGCTTTTCTGCATTCATTTATAATATAACATATATAATTTTGATATTATAATATTTAAATGAAATATTAGGCAGCATTGTTAGATTTACAAGTTCAAATAAACTGATAATACCTTGAGTACATTATTGTAAAACTACACAATATGTATTGTTTAGTGATAATCTTATTTTTAATTAGTGCTTTTCACACTATGTATATAAATGTGTATGATTATTGTTAATCACTTCACCATCATCAGATAGTGGGCTTTTCAAATCGCCCTGCATTCACCATACATGACTGTAAACAATCCCTGTTATCATGATTTAAGTATTAAGTATTACTTAAAGGATTATTCTCAGACTTCATATCTAGCATCCCTTCGGTCCCTAGTTGTGCCAGTTTGATTTTGAGTCTGATCCAGAAAACGAAGTGCCGAAATTTGAAGTTCAGAATTATCAATATTTCTAATTCACAGAATGTCCTTCTTAGATTTGATACTAGTAGAGAAAAAATAATTCCTACATAAAACCAGTAATAAAAGATCATTGAATAGTGGGCGCCAATTCCCTTGTGGATCTCATTATTGATACAACATTTATTTGTCATTTCATTATTACTCTAATCTGCTTGAATTCCATAATTCACTTCAATGTGAGAGCACCAAAATAATGTTTAAAACAAAGTGTGTATCAATTTTGAAAAAATGATATTTGACAAATTGTCCAGCATGCTCAAAAATAGTTATAATTAGCCTCTAACTGTACATATGATTATTCACAATCATTTGAAAAGTCCAGTCCTAACTTGTAAAAAATGTGTTGAATTTGATTACAGTGCGTTGGGAAAGAACAAAGGGTGTAGTTTGTCGTTCAAAGAACTCGTCCATGACACCTGAAGCTGGTAAGACTGCTGTTTAGTGTTGTACTAACAAATATTGTAGAGACCAACCAACCAATTGTTTTCCCATAGACCTTAGTGTTAACGTTTTGGATTATTTCATTCAAATTCTTGAATTGAATATGACGATTATGGTTTATAACAAAAGTTTAGGGTCTGATATAACACCTAGTCAAAAAAAAAAGTTGGGTCCTTCAGCTCAAATTTTCTCCAGTGTAGCCATTTTGAAAATAGGTGAATTTCGCAGTAAAAATTCTCAAAAATCTTAAATGTTTACCTGTTTACTATTATTACGTGAACTTTTGGGAAAAAAAACAATCGGACGTAAGAAATTTATATCAACATTTCTTATTGATAGTTACCTATCAGGCTACATATCTATTTTCTCACTTCAAAACATACTGGCCAATCAGTGGCTGCCAGACATTTTATCCTTGGCTCAACGTTCTATACACAGGGGCTGTTTCAAAAATATTTTTTTTCAATTGGTTGGTTGTTCCCTATAGCATCTTTCACATTTTTCAAATATAACTTTTCTGGAACATGATGGAACAATAGGCTATGCTATCAAAATATGCTGTGCCTGACTGCAAGTCTTAGGCTGGTAGGTTGATTCTTCTATTGGAACCGGATATGAAATTCTTTAGAGAAAACCACATTAAAATTGAGTTAATTTTGAAATGTAAATTTTAATATCTTGATAAGCTTTGAATTTAAAGGGATGGCTTTTGGTTAATAGCCAAGTATAGAAATCGTGCTACTCAGAAATATAAACAAATAAGATATAGAATAAAGATCAGGGGGAGATAACTCAATGTTATCTCCTCCACCCCCTAATTTCTGGTCTTTTTGTAAAAAATGAAGAAAAAAAGGCCGAACGAGAAAAAAAATTAGGAGTAGAGCCATTATTTAGATAAAAGAGTCGAAACACAGACACAGAACACGGAACCCGGCAAGTGACAACAAAAAATAACCAGATATATCACCAAACACTGAACTGGGGTAGTGACAACAGAACAACCAAACACATCACCGAATACCGAATCGGGGTAGTGACAACAGAACAACAAGACACACACCCTCACATTGAACCGGGGTAGTGCCAGCAGTACAACCAGCATACCACCGTACCCCGAGCCACGATATATACCGCTACCATTGAAATATAGAATGTATGTCCGTATCTGTCCGGTCTATGGTCCTCCTTGTAACACTACATGTGTCATATTTTCATCATCAATCCCCACTGAATCTCAATTTCTCTCTAAATTCTGCTACAATGCCTCCAAGGTGAGAATCCCGTCCGAAAATGTGCTAGTCGGTCCCATCATCTGGTTTCCAGGGACGCTAGATGGCATAAAATGTCATATGCGGTAGCTATATGTAGAGACCAACCAACCAATTGTTTTCCCATAGACCTTAGTGTTAACGTTTTGGATTATTTCATTCAAATTCTTGAATTGAATATGACGATTATGGTTTATAACAGAAGTTTAGGGTCTGATATAACACCTTATCAAAAAAAAAAGTTGGGTCCTTCAGCTCAAATTTTCTCCAGTGTAGCCATTTTGAAAATAGGTGAATTTCGCAGTAAAAATTCTCAAAAATCTTAAATGTTTACCTGTTTACTATTATTACGTGAACTTTTGGGAAAAAAAACAATCGGACTTAAGAAATTTATATCAACATTTCTTATTGATAGTTACCTATCAGGCTACATATCTATTTTCTCACTTCATAACATACTGGCCAATCAGTGGCTGCCAGACATTTTATCCTTGGCTCAACGTTCTATACACAGGGGCTGTTTCAAAAATATTTTTTTTCAATTGGTTGGTTGTTCCCTATATACCATGTTTGTGATATCCCAGTAAAATATATATCCGTTGAGGGGAATCTAGAAATAAAGAAATTCTAACATGGATGCTGGAGAAAATACAGTCTGTCATTATTAAAAAGAAATTTGAATTGAATCACTTCTAGTGGTGTTCCTTGTTTGACAAATGAAATCTGGAGTCCTCCTGTTGGGTAGATATTTTACTGTCCTATGTATAACCTTGATTCATTACAAGTCCTGTTACATGTTACTAGTAGTATCTGTTGTCGTACATGTATTAAATTGGTTAAAATGGTTTTGAACAGCAGCTGTCTCGTAAAGAATGACATATTGGTAAATAATGTTAAAAATGATTGTAAAATGTATATAACCTGTGAGTTTCAAAAAGCTAGAATTATTGAAATGTTCATTGTTAATGATATTTTTTGAATTGGTTAAAATAGTTTTGAACAGCAGCTGTCTTGTAAAGAATGACATATTGGTAAATAATGTTAAAAATGATTGTAAAATGTATATAACCTGTGAGTTTCAAAAAGCTAGAATTATTGAAATGTTCATTGTTAATGATATTTTTTGAATTGGTTAAAATAGTTTTGAACAGCAGCTGTCTTGTAAAGAATGACATACATGTATTTGTAATGTAAGGTTAAAAATGATTGTAAAATGTATATAACATGTGAGTTTCAAAAAGCTAGAATTATTGAAATGTCCTCACTACATGAGATAAACATTTTTAAGAGTGTCAAAAGAATTTAATCAAGGGAATTGCCATGTTTATGAATGACTGTCTATATGATTTCTAATAATTACTGTATTTTAATGTTTCAGTGAGAGATAATTGGGATGCTATCACAGACTTTACTGATTCTACCTACCCCAGCTCAAGTCAAGGTAAGCCTCAGGTGAAATAAAGAAAATAAATTGGAATTTTCTGTGTGCATGAGTTTGATGTAATTTTAATTGAAAGTACTGAAATTGGAACTTATAAATATTACATTATTTACCCCGCGTATGTTATCCAATGGTAATTTTGTGATTAGATGAAGTTTTGCCGAGGTCACCATAAACTAGAAAGTAACTTTTTTGTCATATTTTGAAATGGTTTTGGACTTTATTAGCTAAAGTTTATGTTTTATCTCCCAATTCCTTCAAAGTAGATGTAGGGTCATACATGTTTCCCAAATAGATTTTAAATGAAATATCTAAACATGGTTTCTTAAATTACTCAGGGGAGTGATTCAAGCATACATGTCTTTTTGATTGTTTACTTTCCGATGTTGATGTTGATGTTCCTCGTCCATACAACAATTGTGACTTGTATCATAAGAATGACAATAATTGTAAAAAAAGAATGAGATGAGTTTGTGTTGTTGGAACAGAGTCATCTGCTATAATGATGGATGTACTAAGAAATGTGGAGCAGAGCCCTGCCAAGCCTTCCTCTAGATCAGCATCCTCTAGCAGTGGCCCAGATGTTGTAAGTGATCTATCTACATATTGTTATCAAAGGAGAAAGCAGGCTATACAAAATAACTAGGATGGAACATATTATTGTCAGGGCTTTTCCAGTATTAATAATATAATTATACATCCAATTGGAGAACTCTAGAAATATAGATATTCTACACATATTGGATATGGGAGAAATGTAGATCATGGTACTGATTGATTATCTTTTGGTGGTCACTGTTTGATTATCTTTTGGTGGTCACTGTTTGATTATCTTTTGGTGGTCACTGGTTGATTATCTTTTGGTGGTCGCTGGTTGATAATCATCTTTTGGTGGTCACTGTTTGATTATCTTTTGGTGGTCACTGGTTGATAAACTGAAGTCCTCCTATATGGTAGATATTTTACCGTAGTTCTCATAGTAACTTTTTAAAATGTTGATTTATTGCACTTTATTAGATGATCGTACAATATCTGTCAATACTGAACAAACCCACTCAATACAGTTATTTTCTATTTAAAAATATCCAGTAGGATTTTGACAGTCTAAATAGATATATTGAAGCAAAAATGATGGGGGAAAAAACACAAAAATGTCTTACCTTGAAAATATTTGCTGTCTTTAAAAACCTAGAAGCTTGAAAACATTTGCTGTGTTTAAAAACTTAGAAGCTCAGATTATATCAGTTTGGCAATCATAATGATGTATAATATTGTTGGGAATTAACTAAACTGGCTTAGACTTTGTGGTTCTGTAATCAGTGTCTTTTCTCTTTAAATGTGCAAGTTTGTAATCCTCTGTACATAAAATTTTGTTTCTGTTATGTTTCACAGGAGGCAGCGAAAGCATACAACCCAAAACCAATCAAATTCACCTACTCCGCTCGTGATGTAATGCTGTATGCTCTTGGAGGTATGTTACACAAATTATAGCCATTGATCATTTCATTTTTACATTGTTGATATACAGTGTACAGGTAGATGTTCTGTTCTTTGGAAATTCTTGAAGAGTCCTTAAATTTGGTATTTTGATAAAACTTACTTTTAGCCTTGAATCCTGGCTTATGACTTTGCAAAAATCGTTTATGTAAAATTCTATTCTGTATAAAACGTTCATTGGAAAATCGTTTATGTAAAATTCTAATTATGTGTGAAATGTTTATTTGAAAAATGTTTATGTAAAATTCTATTCTGTGTGAAATGTTAATTTGAAAATCGTTTATGTAAAATTCTATTCTGTATGAAACGTTCATTGGAAAACAATTTATTAAAGAAGTCTTTAAAATGGCCCTAAGGTTGTCATGGTTTGACCATAAATTCACCGCACTATTTTGATAAATCAAAGATAACTCGCACATGAATTACACATATATTTCCTTTGTTATTTTGCTGACTTGTCTGTTCCTGTGTAGTTGGATCCTCAACTCGTGCACCAGACTACCTGAAATTCTTATATGAGGGATCTGAGGACTTTGGAGTACTTCCCAGCTTTGCGGTCATCCCAGCACAGATGGGAATGGAGAATGTGATAACGTCGGGAATCCCTGGAATGTCTATAAACCCAGCCAAGGTACATAATATGAGGAAATAAATTTACACTAATTAAATTTTCGCCATCCATAGATATGATATTATCTTTATTTGCTGATATTTCCCCATATTCTTTACTGTAATTGGCCTATCATCCTGTTATGTCTATCATTTAAGATAACTGTTTCTGATGTAACTTGCACCTCTAAAGATAAGAACAGAATTTCCTGTACATTCAAAACAATAATCATATAGATAAACTTACTGCGGTGTTTTGAAGTTCTTGATAGTTTTTATCAGGGAAGCTTCCATGTTTCCTGTTTTTTATACATCATTGTGATTCTATGTATTTTTGGGTATAAATTGCCTATCATGGGTATTGGCCCTTACAATGTAGGAAATTTGCTACATCGTGAGGTCAGGATAAGAGCTGTTCATAAACTATCTGGCTGTCTACCATTATATCGATGTAGCAAATTGACTACATCTTGAGGCCAGGATTGGAGCCGAGCAGTAACTGTTTGCTAGATATTCACTGATCAGCACCTGTCATGGCATCACGATGTAGCTAGCAACATAGTATGGGCCAATACACCGTGATTAGCAGTCTCTATCGAAAAATGCACAGAATCACAACAATAAGTGATATAAGGTGAGGCATTGGACAAATAAATCTGTTGTCAAGGTAACTATATATTGGAGTTCTATATGGGATGATACTTTGACGTTTTAATTTCTCTTTGTTGTATAGATTCTACATGGTGAGCAGTATGTTGAGTTGTACAAGCCTATGCCAACCAGTGGAACCCTGACATCAAAAGTCAGCATTGCAGACATCCTCGACAAAGGGTCTGGAGCTGTAATCCTCATCAACAGTAAGTATCCATGACAACCTGACAAGGGGTCTGTAGCTGTCATACTCATCAACAGTAAGTATCCATGACAACCTGACAAGGGGTCTGTAGCTGTCATACTCATCAACAGTAAGTATCCATGACAACCTGACAAGGGGTCTGTAGCTGTCATACTCATCAACAGTAAGTATCCATAACAACCTGACAATGAGTCTGGAGCTGTCATCCTCATCAACAGTAAGTATCCATGACAACCTGACAAGGGATCTGTAGCTGTCGTCCTCATCAACAGTAAGTATCCATGACAACCTGACAAGTGGTCTGTAGCTGTCATCCTCATCAACAGTAAGTATCCATGACAACCTGACAAGGGGTCTGTAACTGTCATCCTCATCAACAGTAAGTATCCTTGACAACCTGACAAGGGGTTTGTAGCTGTCATCCTCATCAACAGTAGGTATCCTTGACAACCTGACAAGAGGTCTGTAGCTGTCATACTCATCAACAGTAAGTATCCATGACAACCTGGACATAGATCTTGAAGCATTAGCTTTATCAATTTAACATATATGCAGTATCTGTATTAACACATGTAGTAGTGCAAGATATGTAGGATTCCGCAGCCAATTTGTTCAGCAGTAGTATATTGAGTCTGAACAGGTGACATATTTGAATATTTGACTAATATTGTCAAACAGGTTTCTCTTGCTAGGGTTACTGCTTAGTGATCATGAATATAATGGTCAGCTGTGGTTCTTAATGTTAATATTTCTTAAG
The DNA here is from genome assembly GCF_902652985.1 of Pecten maximus. Taxonomy (NCBI): domain Eukaryota; kingdom Metazoa; phylum Mollusca; class Bivalvia; order Pectinida; family Pectinidae; genus Pecten; species Pecten maximus. The sequence continues at coordinate 37,200,235 of NC_047023.1, forward strand.
GTTTTTATTGAAATATTTTTGCAGTCGATACCTTTGATGAGAAAAAAGAGAAAGTATGTTTCAACCAGTTTAACATATTTGCTGTTGGGTATGGAAAGTTTGGTGGAAGCAGAAATTCCGAGGCTGCTAAAGCTCCTGGCAAAATGCCATCACGGAAACCAGACTCATTTCTGGTGGAGAAGACCAGTGTGGATCAGGTATGTTATGTACCTGATATCTATATAGCTGTGTATATAAGTCCCCTTACTAAAAGAGGTCAGATTTTCACAATCATCATATCTTTTACATTTCACTTACAGGAAAATGAATCAAAACATCTAGAAATTTGTATCTGAAAAGAAATCCTTTATCAGTGACTAGTTAGAATCAGAGTGCAAGTTCAATGGTAGAAATAATTTGATAATTTGTTTGTCCCTAACTATCAATAGAGGAATAATTTCAGAATCAGTTTAAGAAGTTCTAGATATCTTGTCCTAAATCTTCTTCATACAAATTGTGGCGGAAACATATGTATTTTACTCAAAAACTCACTGTTAATGTCATAGCTATTGGGGATTATAAATAAACTAGCATGACAGCAATTTACTTTTGTTTAAATATCAAACAGTTTAAAAAAAATGAACTAGAACAAACAACACCTATAAAATGATTAATATAATTGTTACCAATGTGTGATTTACCTGCAGGCAGCCCTGTATCGACTGTGTGGAGACAGAAACCCCCTTCATATTGACCCCAGCTTCGCTGCAATGGGAGGTAATCATTTTCTTGTCAAAACTATGGTGAAGTCAATCAATAAAAAACACAATATCTACAAGTAGGATGGTAAAGTAACTTCGCTTACTGGGAGGTCATTTTGAAGGTTCAATATCGGGTAGAAAAGCTAATGACATAGCTAGTTTAGTGGATCAGTATCAGGTAGTAGAGCTAATGACATTGTAGTTAGTGTAGTGGATCAGTATCGGGTAGTAGAGCTAATGACATTGTAGTTAGTTTAGTGGATCAGTATCGGGTTGTAGAGCTAATGACATTGTAGTTAGTTTAGTGGATCAGTATCGGATAGTAGAGCTAATGACATTGTAGTTAGTTTAGTGGATCAGTATTGGGTAGTAGAGCTAATGACATTGTAGTTAGTTAATTAGTGGATCAGTATCGGGTAGTAGAGCTAATGACATTGTAGTTAGTTTAGTGGATCAGTATCGGGTAGTAGAGCTAATGACATTGTAGTTAGTTAATTAGTGGATCAGTATCGGGTAGTAGAGCTAATGACATTGTAGTTAGTTTGATGGATCAGTATCGGGTAGTAGAGCTAATGACATTGTAGTTAGTTTGATGGATCAGTATCGGGTAGTAGAGCTAATGACATTGTAGTTAGTTTAGTGGATCAGTATCGGGTAGTAGAGCTAATGACATTGTAGTTAGTTTAGTGGATCAGTATCGGGTAGTAGAGCTAATGACATTGTAGTTAGTTTAGTGGATCAGTATCGGGTAGTAGAGCTAATGACATTGTAGTTAGTTTGGTGGATCAGTATCGGGTAGTAGAGCTAATGACATTGTAGTTAGTTTAGTGGATCAGTATCGGGTAGTAGAGCTAATGACATTGTAGTTAGTTTGGTGGATCAGTATCGGGTAGTAGAGCTAATGACATTGTAGTTAGTTTGATGGATCAGTATCGGGTAGTAGAGCTAATGACATTGTAGTTAGTTTGATGGATCAGTATTGGGTAGTAGAGCTAATGACATTGTAGTTAGTTTGATGGATCAGTATCGGGTAGTAGAGCTAATGACATTGTAGTTAGTTTAGTGGATCAGTATCGGGTAGTAGAGCTAATGACATTGTAGTTAGTTTAGTGGATCAGTATCGGGTAGTAGAGCTAATGACATTGTAGTTAGTTTGATGGATCAGTATCGGGTAGTAGAGCTAATGACATTGTAGTTAGTTTAGTGGATCAGTATCGGGTAGTAGAGCTAATGACATTGTAGTTAGTTTAGTGGATCAGTATCGGGTAGTAGAGCTAATGACATTGTAGTTAGTTTAGTGGATCAGTATCGGGTAGTAGAGCTAATGACATTGTAGTTAGTTTGGTGGATCAGTATCGGGTAGTAGAGCTAATGACATTGTAGTTAGTTTAGTGGATCAGTATCGGGTAGTAGAGCTAATGACATTGTAGTTAGTTTGGTGGATCAGTATCGGGTAGTAGAGCTAATGACATTGTAGTTAGTTTGATGGATCAGTATCGGGTAGTAGAGCTAATGACATTGTAGTTAGTTTGGTAGATCAGTATTGAGTAGTAGAGCTAATGACATTGTAGTTAGTTTGATGGATCAGTATCGGGTAGTAGAGCTAATGACATTGTAGTTAGTTTAGTGGATCAGTATCGGGTAGTAGAGCTAATGACATTGTAGTTAGTTTAGTGGATCAGTATCGGGTAGTAGAGCTAATGACATTAGTTAGTTTGGTAGATCAGTATCTATGCAAGGGATTGATGAGTATAAGGAGTAATCATTCTGTGATTGATTGGCAAATTTGTAGGACGTCATAATTGACAAACGAAATCTGCCCCATATTTTAGTACCCCCATACTTTAGGGGAAGTTTGATAAATAAGGTTTTTCGTGATGAAGCCAGATAATGTGGGTGAAACCAGTAGAAGAACCAGCCTCCAGCCTGGTGTGATTGATTCTCCAAATTAGAAAACTAAATGATAAACAATACCCACAAGAAAGCTTCATTCACTGGGAGGTAATTCATTTGTCAAAACGGTCAAAGTGGTAAGGGAAAGGTGTAATATTTGTCTATACAGAGTTTGATATGCATGGTATGTGAATTATAATGTTTTAAATTACATGTACATGTATATGATAATACTTGGTCGTTGAGAGTGTCGGCATATGTAACCTTCGGTGAAGATCTGATGTGCATGATTTGACGCTCCTGACCCAGATAGCTTTGTTTTCTCGGGAAGCTGAGAAAGAGACAGGTCTGTGCTGTCATGGTTGTGTCCTAAATTGGGCAAGACACTTTACCCTAAATGCTCTGGATATCATGTGACAGGCCTCCTGTACAAACAAACTGATAGTACTTACAGAATGCCTCCTATTGTAACTGCAACATATAACATATACTCTGCTTTATGTTTTGTATGGATGATATTTTAGAGATTGAATTGCTGAACCTTTTGCTTCTAGGATTCAACAAACCAATTTTGCATGGTCTGTGTAGTTTTGGCCACGCTACTCGCCATGTGCTCAAGCAATATGGCAACAATGATGTCACAAAGGTCAAGGCCATTAAGGTAAAGGTCAAAGTTCACAGATACCATTAATTGTACTGTTAGAATGATGAAATGTTATTTTAGTCATATCTATAATTTGGTGTTATTTCATATTACTGCAACAGAAATACAACTTTTTATCTATTGATGAGGTGCACACCTTGTGGGTCTAACAAAGAATTAAGTCAGTTTAACAAAAAATAAAGATAGCAGAACAAGATCAGTCTGTATCATAGAATTAATGGTCTTTTTGTGAAAATCCATTCAATATGCATAATCAGTGTTGTATATTTCGACAAGTTGTCTTATATTTATCTCATAGAGCTGCAGATTGGTGAACAAGTTTGAAATCTTAATTTCTTGAAAAACTATTGAGCAGGCTAGCAGTAACTGCTCCAGCATTTAGACCTACTTGTGTCATTTTAAAGTATGTAATACATCGACAGGTTATCTTGTAATAAGACTTTTCTGAAATTAGTGATGAATAAACAATGAAATGATATTTTAGGTGAGATTTGCCAAACCAGTACTACCAGGCCAGACAATTCATACTGACATGTGGAAGGAGGGCAACAGGGTCATGTTCCAGTGTAAGGTAAGAATTTGCTGTTCCATTGAAAGGGTCAAGGTCATGTTCTGGTATTAGGTAAGGGTCAAGGTCATGTTATGATATTAGGTAAGGGTCAATGTCATGTTTCAATGTCAAATGAAAATTTGCTGTTTCATTGATTATAAAAGTCAAGGTCATGTACCATTGTAAGATAGGCTCAAAGTCATGTTCTAGCATCTGGTTAAAGTTTCCTGTTTCATTGATTATTAGCTAAATAGGTCACCTGGGCCAAAGTCTCATTGCCTTTTGTCCATTGTCATCAGTCATGCATCCTGAACAGTTTACATTTTTGCCATCTTCTCAGAAACCCCTGAGCTAATTTCAGTGAAGATTTGAGGAAACTTTTCATGGCCAAAGATCAACCAAAATTGTGAATGATTTGGTCACTACCCCAAGGGGACTTAGGGGCAGGGCAAAAATGGGTCAAATTGACTGAAATTTCAACAATTTTCTTCTCAAGAGCTAATAAGGTTTAATCAAATACTTTTCATAGTTAAAAAGGTCTTAATCAAGGTGCATTTATTTACTATTATTAGTTTACACAGGGAAATCACATTTTGGATTGTTATTTGTCAAATTCCTATTGGAATTAATTCTAACTTGGTTAGAGATGGCAGTTTGGTGGTATACACATGTTGATCCTGACAAACTCCCAGGGGCCAATTGGCAGAGTCAAAAAGGGTCAAATTGACTAAAATGTTTCAAAACTCAGGTGACCGTTTAAGTCCATGTGTCTTACCTATGTAAGGATCAATGTCATTTTTCAGTGTCAGATAAAAGTTTTCTGTTTCATTGATTATAAGATCAGATTCCAGAGTAAAGATTGGGATCATGATATAAGGTTATACAGTTAAAACATCTAACAAAACTTTGAAAGGATTTAATCTGACATCAAAAAATTGTAGTTGATCATGTCTTAGCCAAAAGCTATTAAGAATATTTATGATTATGTATTCAAGTTAATTTGTTACTATGATTACAGGTAGCCGAGTCTGGAGACGTCTGTCTTTCAGGAGGATACGTAGATTTCCATGCAGCACCAGCAGCCTCCGCCTCGACAGCAGCTCCCCAGGTAAAATGTCAAGAAACGCCACTCCTGGAGAAATACCCATGAAAAAGCCATGATTTATAAACCATGAAAATCTCTGGGGAAAAAAACAATGAATATGTCAATAATTCATGGCCATCAAATTCCAAAGTACTCTTGAAATGCCATGGAATCTTCACAAATATCATGGCCGTGACCAACTATATATCATGGCTCTGATGAGATGCAGTTTTTATTGCCATGAAGCAGAGACCTAAAATTCATGGTCATGAAAATAAGCCGTGATGTTTTTTCACTGCCAGGATAGTCCTCTGAATTTGTCATGGTACCATGAAATATTTTCTGATATGATTGTGAATTTAAGGTATTTTTTCTTTGGTAAATAAAAGTTGAAATTCCTGTTTACAAAAATATGAAAATTGACGTGTAATTCGTGCATTAACACCACCTCTAGTTGGAATTCATGACATGAAATCATTTTAGAACTGACAATTCAATGAAATTCATGCCCATGAAAATCAGAAATTAATCCTATGCAGCTAATCAAAACAACACATGGCCATGGCCATGAAACCACACATTATTGAAATTGATGGCCATGAAAATTAAGTAAACATCATATACCATATCCTGGATGCTTTTCTACTAATAAACTTTCATGGTCTTCCCTTTTTTCATGGCCATGAATATGATTGGTTTTATGATCTTTAATTTCAATTTTATATGCAATCTTAGCCATGAAATTTTTCAGTCACTAAAATATGTGAAAACCATGACCATGAAATTGATATTCATGGCAAATTCATTTGTGCACTTTTTTATGGTACCATGAAAATACTCAAACAAGATTCCATGGCATATTTTCATTGATTATTTGGATTTTCATGGTAATTTAATGTTTTTAGGTCATCTGACCCGAAGGGTCAGGATGACCTATAGTCATCATGTTTCGTCCGTCGTCGTGCGCCGTCCGCCGTTCGCCGTCCGCCGTGCGTAAACTTTTCACATTTCAAACTTCTTCTCAAGTTCCACCAGTGGGATTGAGCTGAAACTTGCCTGAAATGATGCTGGGATGGTCCCGACCAAGTGTTGTTATTTTTCGGGTCGGTCTGAAATCCAAGATGGCCGCCACAGCCGCCATTTTGAAAACACATTTGAAACTTCTTCTCGAGTTCCACCAGTGCTATTGAGCTGAAACTTGCCTGAAATGATCCTGAGATGATCCCGACCAAGTGTTGTTATTTTTCAGGTCGGTCAGATATTCAAGATGGCCGCCATGGCAACCATCTTGAAAAACACATTTTAAACTTCTTCTCCAGTTCATCTGGTGCCATTGAGTTGGAAATTGTTTAGGATGTTAAGGAGGGAGAGCCAACAAAGTGTTGTTATTTTTCGGCTTCGTAAAAACTTTGACATGGCAGCCACGTCGGCCATTTTGTAACATGATTGCACAATCACGGTTCTTCTGAACAACACCTATTTGAAACTTCTTCTCAAATTCCAATAGTGGGATTCAGTTCTTACTTACCAAAAATGATCCTGAGATGGTCCTGACCAAGTGTTGTTATTTTTCAGGTCAATCAGAAATCCAAGATGGCCGCCATGGCAACCATCTTGAAAAACACATTTTAAACTTCTTCTCCAGTTCCACTGGTGCGATTGAGCTGGAAGTTGGTGAGGATGTTAAGGAGGGAGAGTCAATAAAGTGTTGTTATTTTTCGGCTTCGTAAAAACTTTGACATGGCAGCCACGGCAGCCATTTTGTAACATGATTGCGCAATCATGGTTCTTCTGAACAACACATATTTCAAACTTCTTCTCGAATACCATCAGTGGGATTCAGCTCTAACTTACCAGAAATGATCCTGAGATGGTCCTGACCAAGTGTTGCTATTTTTCAGGTCGGTCAGAAATCCAAGATGGCCGCCATGGCAGCCATCTTGAAAAACACATTTTAAACTTCTTCTCCAGTTCCACTGGTGCCATTGAACTGGAAATTGGTGAGGATGTTAAGGAAGGAGAGGCAACAAAGTGTTGTTATTTTTCGGCCCCCATAAAAACTTCAACATGGCAGCCATGGTGGCTATTTTGTAACATGATTGCACAATCATGGTTCTTCCTTAACTACACCTATTTAAAACTTCTTCTCAAATTCCACCAGTGTGATTCTGCTCTTACGTACCGGAAATGATCCTGAGATGGTCCTGGCCAAGTGTTATTTATCGGGGCAGTCAGAAATCCAAGATGGCCACCATGGCAGCCATCTTGAAAAACACATTTTTAACTTCTTCCCCAGTTCCACTGGTGCCATTGAGCTGGAAATTGGTGTGGATGTTAAGGAAGGAGAGCCAACAAAGTGTTTTTATTTTTCGGCCTCGTAAAAACTTTGACATGGCAGCCACAGTGGCCATTTTGTAACATGATTGTGCAATCATGGTTCTTCTTTAACAACACCTATTTAAAACTTCTTCTCAAAGTCCATCAGTGACTAACTTACCAGAAATGATCCTGAGATGGTCTTGACCAAGTGTTGTTATTTTTCAGGTCGGTCAGAAATCCAAGATGGCCGCCATGGCCAACAGTGCCACTTTACTCTCTACAGAGAATGCATACTACAATAGTATAAGGGTCTTTAATTTTGAGTCAGATGACCGTTAAGGCCCATGGGCCTCTTGTTTTCTCTTCCTAGAATATTCTTCCAGTAGTGATGTACAAATGAATTAACGATATTATAGATACATGGAACGATCAATTTTTAATTTGCATGTTTTTATAACAGAAAAAAAAATTGTACAAAGAATAAATGCACCTTGTCAAAAGTTCTTATACATTCTCCTTCTCTTATATTTATAGTCTTCAGCCTTGAAGTGTGACCTTATCTTTGAGGAGCTCGGTCGTCGTGCCAAAGATGATCCTGCCATAGCGAAGAAGATTAACAGCGTGTTCCAGTTCAACATTACCCAGGGAGGGAAAACTGCTGCTGTTTGGAGTGAGTCTCTTGTTATCTTATTGTTGGGATTTAGGTAGTTTGTGTACCACTCATGGATACCTTTTTCTCTTACCCTGGACAGGGATATTCACAGTTTTGCTCTCTTACCCTGGACAGGGATATTCAGTTTTACCGGGGTGAGATTTCCTTATCTCTTACCCTGGACAGGGATATTCAGTTTTACCGGGGTGAGGTTTTCTTATCTCAACCTAGGGAAAAGTCCTGTGTTTGATAATTTAACAATCTCTCTCCTTGGGTTGAAATCCCCCTATCTCAGTCCAAAAGGGGTGAAAGATTCTATTAGTCTCTGTACTCCTTTTATGGAAATGAGATAGATGTTGGAAAATAAAATAACCATCAGTCAAAAAATAGAGACCATCAGGGACTTTCATTCACAACTTTGATTGAAGAGTTACTCAAACGCAGGTATTACATGTACCTAGGACAGAGAATATTGATTATATTTACTGCTAACTACATTTATGAATCAAATCAATCTGGAACGTTTGTTGCTTTAAATTTAAAACAAAAACAAAAAAAAAACATTTGATATTGAATTGGTGAAAAATAGCTGAATAATTAGTGATGGTCAGGAATGAATGCCTGAAATTATTACCATAGATCTCAATCCAGGGTAAGGTGATCAAATTGTTAATAAATGATTTACGCAGTCAAACAACAACTTATTTGTACCCAGTTGTAGAGCATGATGAAATTATCAGGATATTCAAAAAGTGAGCATAGCAATAATTGTGTTGTAGCTACTGACATGAAAACTCCCGGTGGAGCAATCTACAAAGGGGATCCTAAACAAGGCAAGGCTGATTGTACTCTCACGATATCGGACGATAACTTCGGGGACATGGTCACTGGGAAGCTCAACGGACAGCAGGTATGAACCTCAGAGTCTGTTTAATTACTAATGATTAAAAAGTTCAAAAAAGATATTAGTGAATAAGTTAAGAATGCTTCAAATCCTCAGTATAAAGTAAGTAGATATATAAATGAAGGTATCAAAGCAATATTTTCGTGTGAGTACTACCTAATTTATCTGTATTCCAACATTCACATTGTCTCAGTGTCTCAGACTAAATTCACCATCATATATAGGTGGAAATTAATGTTTTTCAGGAAACATTCAATATTGCCTAATTGCCAAAAATATTTTTTTTGCAAGAATTTTTTTAACATAGATTTTTGTATTTCATTCCTACTACAAAAGGCTTAAAGATAGATTTTCTTTCTATTGTAGGCCTTCATGAAAGGACTGCTGAAAGTACAGGGCAACCTGATGTTGGCTCAGAAACTGGGAGAATTATTCCAAGCGAAATCCAGTCTTTGAAGAAATTCACCTAAAAATTACAAACTAACTTATTCTTTATAGTCAATTTCATTTGAAAACAATTGTGTAGTTCTCTTTGGATCATAAAACAATTTCCTAGTGCTATTTTAATCAGAACAAAAACGGAGGAATCTTCAGTCCCAGTGATATTGAACAAAGAGTATTTGAAAGCATTTGGGGAATCCGAGGTGAAGTGGAAATTAGACAGATTTGAAGGTGATTGAAATGAAATATTTGAGCCACAGAAGATAATCTAAGACTGAAAACCAGTGGTGCGGATGGAATGCCTGTTAATTAACTTTGTCTGCTTTCAAAGCTGACAGAGATAGTTGTCTGTTGATTTAAAAAATAATTAGGTGTTGTAATGGGAAAATTAATTCAAAAGTGCTATGGGCCAGCAGTTTGAATTGTTCACTCCTGTATAGTAACTGGGTATGATTTCAGTTTCAATCACAACATAATTATGAACTTGGTATCATTCCTTTTGTCTAGAAACATACCATACTATCATGTTTAAATAAACATATCTTTATAAAGTATTGTTTAAATTGACATTTATTCAGTGTACATGTAATTAATGCAGTTTAATTTGTCTGTGATATTTCTTGTCCTTCCTGCAAAATGAATGAGATGTCTGCTTAATTTAATATGCAAGGAAAGAGAAAATGCTTGAAAATTTGTCAGGAAGTGCTATACATAGAACTAGTTGATTTGAAATCTGAATATATTGTATAATATTTGAAAGAAAAAAATATCCTTTTGTTTTAAAATAATAAAAATATTATAAATGATTTATCATGATATGTGATTTTGTTATATATGCCTGCCTGTAATGGGTTTTATTATGGTATCATGGCCATCTGTCTATAAACAATTTCTGGTCAATGTTCTACTGGGCTCATTTTATGATGTCATGATCCTACAATATCTTGGATGAGTTTGTGTTTAGACATCTGACGTGAAGGTCAAGGGTTATGTTGCCATTAATACCAGTATAGTTTGACTTGCGGTTGCTATACAGCACAAATTTTTGACCAGAAAACTTTACATGACTAAAGGTCAAGATCACCAAAGTGAAGGCAAGAAAGGTCAAATTTACTTCTTTTCACTGGTAGGTAGAATTGTTAGGACATTTTCAGGCAAATTCTTCATTTGAATAGAAACCTAGTGCAGCTATTTGATATCCAGTCACCAAGTCAAAAAAGGTCATGCTAAATTATATGTGTAATTTGGTACATTCAATGTGTGCTTATACTGCTGAATAGCCTTACTAGACAACAGCTAGCTCGTAATGAATTTTTACATTGTAGTGAATGTGTCCGTTATCAAAATCTTTCAACTATAGATTGATAAAAAAGAATAAAACACTGCTTAAGATTTAATTCAGAATTAATATGCTTCAGAAATGTCAAAATGATAAACAAAAACATTTTTTGTCTTGCAACAAAGTCTCAAAACAAGACTATATGCTGGTGTTACCTGATACTTTCACACCAGTGTCGTCAACATTTCACTTTAAAGTTTTGATTTGAAATCTGTTGCTCAAAAAGAATAAGTCAAACTTTAACCAAATTTACTAGCATATAGTTTAAATAGCAACATAAGCTCGAAAGTTCTTTCGACAAACATGAATTAAAACGGATCATATATTCAAACAACAAATAAATATATCACAGTACTAGCTAGATAGTTACAATCACAGATATAGATATAACTTACATCACAGATTTATAGATCTATAATAAACACCAGTATATCATAGACACGTGTTACTAAGATTTAATTAAAACACTAATAGAGAAGTGTAATGTACATATTATATGCTAATGTAGCAAAGAGTAAACATTTTCAGAAAACACACTAATAAAGTGTACATTAAAAGAAAAATAATCTTGATGCTGATTTAAATAAATGTAATTAAACTGAAATACAGAAAGAATTCTTTGACTCTGAAAATCAAGGATGCTGGGAATAGCCTTTAAAAGTTTTGTATTAAGTATCAAAAGTATTGATAGTATTCCAACCAAACCTGGAGTATAGTTGCAATATTGTACGTAGTATGAATAGTCTCAACAGAACATTACACATGCAGATTATGTGAATTTTTAATTTTTGCTTTATTTTGGGGAAATAAAGAAATGTAGCTGGTTTCAAGCTCACATAAATATCTGATCAAGTAGGTTGATGACTTTTTCACTTTCTGTTTTTAAAATCTACGGAATAAGACTAGTTAGGAAAAAAAATACATATCTTTTCAAAAGTATGGTGCTACCTTACGCATGAGGATATTTTGGTGCTGTTCGACCTATTTTGCATTTTTGTCCATGGATTATTTCCCCTGAATCGATCAAAGCGCAGTCGCAATGCGGCATCTTTGAAATATTTCCGGTTGTCTGCAAGTATGTTTTGTGCGCCGTTTCCATCAGGATATGCCTCGTAAGTATACAATGTAGACTTTTAATTGGTGGGAACAATGTGAGTGATTCTAAAGCATTTTCATATTCGAATTATTGTGATGAGACAATAATTTGTAGCGTATTTGTCTTTTAAACACTGTATTTGATGATGGTGACAAGTCGGTGCACGACCTCACTCGCTCCTATCAAAACATTACCTGGGCCCGAGGCAAAGAAATAATTACTTGTACATGTATCGGTGGCTCATTAAATGTTTCTCATGCAATACATGTTCTCAACAAGCCTATTAATTAAATTGACATTATTGATAGCGTGATATTTTCATGATCACAGCTGTGTCGTGTGAAATTAAATTGTAAAATATTGATCTATATTTAATATGAAATCAATATGAGAAAACAATATCGCTTTTGTAATTGACAAATTGTCATGCAAATTTCGTGATCAATTATTCATGGGCTAGGTCGATAATATATGGTTTTATTGGTTTGTTATCAGTTATTGATTTATAGATGCCATGTTCTATGTAACTTTTTATTAATAATATAAGATACATTGAAGAAACAGTTATTGGGTTTTATAGGCCCTACTGTATAATTGGGAGCTTGCAGAACCCTGAGCTCCATTGCAAAGCCCCTATATCCATTGCAATTGGGTTTATTTATTTTGAACATGCATGGGTTTTCCCAATGAAACCCAGACACTATCATGGATCGACGATGATAATCATCCCTTAACAGTCTGTACATTTTTAGCCAATCCATGTACAATTGTAATAGGTAGAAGAAATTAATGAAAAATACACTGTCCACGCTAGCGCTGGGTCTTGAACTAGTGACTTTTTGCTCTCAAGGCAAACATCCTATCCACTAAGCTAATTCCTGCTAGTCAGAGCTAGTAATGTGACTTGAATTCATATGCTCCACTTTTAACTTAATTCTCACACCTTCAAGTCTTTGTCCCACTTAAATACAAGCCTTTTTATGTCTACAGGTGTATACAATTTTATGTTTTCAGGACTTATGCTATAGTACACGACAGTAAAATGTTTCAGATTAAGTAATCATCCAATGATAAACTACAGGTGCCTGACTCGTTTTATAAAATAATAACATATAAGAGTACATATAAATGAGACAGGCACTTGTGGATAAACCCATGTGTGGTCATAGAATATCCCAGTTATAGGCATTGGCATCTAGAATTATCACATTATTTTTCAAATACAAGCAAGCATTTCCTGTAGTAAATATCTTGTAGAAATAACACTGCTACCAACATTAGATCGTTGCATCTTGCTTTGATGGTAAAACATTATATAATACTGTTAATACATAATTTGTTCATAAAGCCCAACATCTGTTGTTTTTGTTTTTTTCTATTGAATGTTCACTTCTGTTACATATGTGTCTGTGGTTGTATTTGAAATTATACACCTCTGATACTCCAATTAATCGCTGTATTCTTTAAATTTAAAATCTGTCAGAATGATCACTTGCATGTAATTGATTGAAACATTTTTCGTTATTGAAATGAAGGACCTTGTGCACTAATTTTTTAACTTATCGACAGTATATTTAGGAATGCTTAATTTTACTTAAAGATATATCATGGCGTGGCTGTTCTGATATGGAAGGAAATGTTGGAATAACTTAGTGAGCTCCCATGTACATTAATCGCCATAGGTATTGACACAGAGGATTATTTTACAGCATACATTCAATATGAAATATTTCCATGCTGACACTTCAGCCCTTGAGTTTATCAACAAGGAATTGATAAAGATGCTAAGTAAACAGACTGATCTTTATGGCTAGTGTAACTTAAAACTAAAGTGGTCCCTATAGCATATATATATAATTCAGCTGTTTAAAGTTTCTTGTTCATCATATTCTATTTTTAAAAATACAATTATGAGTATGTAGTAAACTCAGTATATAGTGGGAATTTAATGTATCAATACTACTCTGATAATATGTACCGCCTACCCGGTAACATTATATAAAGTAGTGAATGATAGTGGCAATATGTTTTTTGTTTCTCTTCTTTAATAATGCAATGGTTTTTTTTTCTTGATTTGTGTCACTTGTAAAAGTTATCAATATATCAGGGTATGACATTTCAGCAATTAAAAAAGTATGATAGCCTCTAATCATTAAATGTACAAAACTTCTTACAGCTTTAGTAAGTACAATGCATTATACATCAACTGAATATAATCAATTATAATCACAATAAGATTAATTATATGTACTACATTATTCTAATAGTAATAAGATTATATCTTTAATTAACCCTTGTGGTGCTGAATTGTCTTCCATTAGATACTACTAAAATCGTATTGTTTTATAGAATCCATAGATTATAATTGCTATCGATAGAATTAAAAATCCTTATTTGTATAAGTAGAAATGTACAATTGAATCAGAAGCATACGAAATGGAGTTTTTTGGTAATATCACTCTGAAGATAGGCTTGTATACGGTAGGTTCCTGGTATGATGTATGTTAAACAACCAGTTTCAGGTAAGATAGTTAAAAGTCAAAGAAAGTTATTACTTAACATAATTACCAGATCAGCATGTTTGTTCCTGCTTGTTTTAAGTTTACACAGTTTGTCAATAGAGTTTATTTAAATATAAACATGTACATGTGAAGGATTCGTGTTGTTACAAAATTCTCTGAAAAGGATTTACTTTTCTTCCTTTGAAATCTTACTGATTCAGAAGTTAAGGACATTTAACTTCATAAATATTCATGATAAATTAACAAATAGGCTTTTAGGATTTGAAAATAAACAAAAAAATTCAAACCAGACATTTTGTAGTAAAAACTGAAATGTAAATAGTTTGTGGGAAGAAATCTCTATTAAAATTACCTATGGACAAGGTAAAATGTTTCCCCAGTTTGAATTTAAACAAGCTTAACCATATGACCTAGGTTGTACCTGTCTATCCTGTAGACATAGGTTATAAAGTAGATTTTCAAGTGCCCTAATAAAAAGCAATACTGTATCAAGTGACAAGTTCTAGGAGATTTTTGGATATCGGCACGTAAGTTTAAGTTTACTATATGACAGCACAAAGTCATAACTTTTATAGATAGAAATAAATTCACATTTAACCTACTCTTGTCTAAAAGATAAGTCTGAGGCAGCGAGTCTATTGCTTGGTCAAAGGCTATCAGAGATAACTTTCATATGGAGGATTTAGCATCAAGTTATAAAAGGCTTGGGTTAGATTTGTTTAGGTTTATTTGCTAGGCTACTTTATCTGTAGAATAGTCTTACCAGAATGACCTGTTGTGTTGACCTTTTTGTGGAATATTCAAAGAAAGTGATTCTATTTGTGCATAGGTATGTCAACCTGTTAATTGATGTTTCAGTGCAAACAACAAATATACACATTGTGGAGTAACTTCATTGACCAAAAAAAATCAATGCAATATTGCATAATGAGCTTGGATTCTGTATCAAACTCTCAATGTGCCAATTATGCACCTATTTTCTCTATATGATTATTGACTCGTCTGGCATCTGCAATTTATATGCTTATCATAGTTTAACACTTGTAACAGGTCATTCTGGTCGAACTATCAATTTTAGTAATAAACAATTCTCTTCTGCTCTTATAAGTAGTGATACAAAATTAAACATACTATAGAACACAGAAGTTGTATAAATCCAAATACCAGATATCCAGACTTTCTCTTATCCAAACTCCTTCCTGACATTGTCCCCACTTGTAAAATAAGTATTCTAATATCTCTATAACATTTTATATATGGTAACAAATTATGTGTTATTCCTAATGTGACAGAAGTGATACAAAATGAAATATAAATACTTGTTAGGTAAGGCTTTAATTAATCTCTTTCACATAAACTTTACTAATTTAGTTGAAGTAAAATAGTAACGAGCGCATTCATCATTGATATTTTTATAGCACGAAAATTATATCTGGTGGTAGTTTAACATAAATGAGTATATGCACCAAATTAACTAAACATAAGGCATTGCTCTGTAGCACATTTCCTGATGACAAAGATGGTTACGTATAAACTCATTAATAAAATTCTGTTCCAAAGGAAAAATGTTACTTTCACTAGTTTCTAATCAGACAAAGTTCTCAGGATTAATTTAATCTTTACAGAAGTAAAAACAACAGCATTGGTACCTTAATGACATAATGGATCATCACAATTCTTTTATAATTTTATTCTACATAATTTGATGGTAGGAATACTAAAAGGTATTTTAAAAAGTTTCAATACCACTGATTGTGTCATAAAGACTGTCATAAATCACAAGTTCTAAATCGGTCATTGAACTAAACTTTAAAACTGAACACCTCAAATTCTCTGTAGGAGTTTTGACACATTTAAGGTCAAGGTATGTAGTACCTGGTGTTTGTAAATTTTACGTGGTCACTTGGTAATATAGTTCCCGTTTTTAAAAAAGGTGACGTTAATAACACAGATAACTATAGGGGAATTACCTTATTAAGTTGTGCGGGTAAACTTTTTACTGCTATTATAAATGAAAGACTTGTATCGTTCGAAATGAAATATAATAAAGTAACAGACGCCCAGTTTGGATTTAGGAAAAACTCTTCTACTGTAGACGCCATTTTTGCTTTACAGTCTTTAGTTAATCGTACGTTAAAAAAGAAAAAACGTCTCTATTGTTGTTTTATAGATTATACAAAAGCATTTGATTTTATCAACAGACAGAATCTATGGTATAAAATGATAAAGGAAGGTGTAGAAGGAAAACTTCTTAAAGTTATAAGATCATTATATAAAAATGTGAAATGTTGTGTTAAATATAATGGTATTCTATCAGATTTTTTTGAGATAGATAACGGATTATTTCAGGGGGAAATATTATCACCCCTTTTGTTTGCTATATATGTTAATGATTGTGAAATGCAATTTATAGTAGATAATTGCCCATCTATTGAAATACAAGATATAAACATGTTTTTACTTATGTATGCTGACGATATGGTGATTATATCTGAAACACCAGAGGGTTTGCAAACAATGTTAAACTCTCTTGCCAAGTACACAAAAAAATGGGATTTGACGGTAAATACTGGGAAAACTAAAATTGTCGTGTTTAGAAATGGAGGGATACTAAGAGGGAATGAAATATGGACATACGAAGGAAATAGATTGGATGTTGTCGACCAATTTAATTACCTGGGTGTGCTATTAAATTTTAACGGGAAATTCAAACAAACTCAGAAGCAAGTTGCTGACCAGGGGAGAAAAGCATTGTTTGCACTTTTAAATGTTTGTAGGAAAAATTATTTTAATATTGAAACAAAATTAGCAGTATTTGATACTTATGTAAATAGTGTTTTAAATTATGGAGCAGAAGTTTGGGGCTTCCATACCGCTCCGGATATTGAAAAACTGCATGTGAGATTCTGCAAGCAAATACTAGGATTACATAATAAAACTAGTAATGTTATGGTGTATTATGAACTGGGAAGATATCCCTTACAAATTATTAGAAAATTTCGAATATTCAAATATTGGATAAAACTGAGAAATGTAGAAAATTGTATACTTAGGTCATGCTATGACGATATGCTTTGTAATAATGACATATGGTTAATGAGTGTAAAACAAGAATTATACAGAATTGGTCTTGGAAATGTGTGGGAATCTTCCAGTGTAAGTAATAACACTTTTTATATTATAAAAGAACGTCTTTGTGACATATTTAGACAAGAATGTTGTGAAAAAATTAAATCTTCTCCGAAAGGAGCATTGTACCAATATGTGTGTAACTTTGGTCTCCAGTATTACTTATCAAAATCTGTAAATATAATTTATTTAAAGCAAATATGTAAAATTCGATTGTCTGCACATAAGCTAAATATCGAGTGTGGCAGATATAACAGAATCGAAAGACAAAACAGATTATGTACATTATGTGACTTGAATGATGTCGAAGATGAGTTCCATTTCATTTTGAAATGCCCCTGTTATATTGACATAAGGATAAAATTGATTAAGAAATATTATGCAAGACATCCAAGCATGTATAAATTAATTCAACTTCTTACGTGTGAGAATTTGTCGGAAATAAGAAATCTTGGCAAGTATTTGTTACAAGCAAACAAAAGGAGATCTGAGCTGATTACTGCGACTTAGTGTTTACTCTCCACTGTATGTGATGGTGTGTGTGGCGGTGTGTGTGTGTGTGTGTGGCGGTGGCGGTGTGTGCGAGTGTGTGCGTACGCGTGTATAACTGTTGTTGTCTTTGTATTATGTTGTTCTGTATATATGTTATAACTGATAAGTCAGCTGACTTAAAGTAATAAAGAACTTGTAAATTTTACTTGATGAATCAAAAAATGATTTATTGACATAACGGTACAAGAGTGATACAGCATGTATTTAAAGTTAAAAGTAAATAAATATAGGCATGTGTTCTTATCTGCAGTATATGACACATTTTATGTAAGAAAATGCATCGCATAAAGAAATTTTTAACTATCTAAAAATAAATACATCACTTTAGGTTAATTGGAAATGTAACAATTCTGTACATACCCAGTAATTACAAGAGTTATGGCCCTTGTGGATTTAGTTTTAGGCTTGTTAATTATTGAGGTTGGTTAGGGTAAATGTACAACTGTACACAAACTATGTATTTAATTACTCTATGTTTAACTATTTGTAATTGATAGGTATGGCATATATATATATACCGTATATAAAGAGCATACATGACTGCAGTTTCTGTCTGATTTATCATGGTCATGAAGAAGGTCAGATAGAAAAAAATATTGGATGCAACTTTCTCAGTGAACTTACAAGTTTATATATCAGATTTGTGTTGAAACTTCAAACGTTTATTACTTACATTACAATTCCCTTGCATTTCTTCTGAAAAAATTAAATTGTTTTATGGACAGAGAAGCTTAACATCAGTGTAAATCATTTATGATTATCTTCCACTTGTTTTAAACTTTTTGAAACCGAAAAATCGAAGATAACAAGACAACAAAGATCACTTTTATTTATAATTTTACTATTCTAAAGAGATTGGACCAGTCTTGAGACTTTATTGCAAATTCACAGCCCCACGGTCTGATGTGTATTGGGTATCCTGGGTGGAGAATTTGTGCCTGTGTAAGATGTAACTACCTGTAAAATCAGTAGAAGCTACATTTTGTATACCTGGTTGCCCCAGAGCGTGTCAGTCCAGATCAAACTTGCAACTGTTGATAGATCTTTAATAGGCCCAAAATTTCTGTTAAATAGGTATACCGGGCCAGTTGCCTGTGATTGATGTGTTTACCTGTGCCTCTCACCAGAAAGTCTGTACATTGGGTGTGTTGTTGTTGAGAGTACAAATGACTGGATTAGAGATAATGCTTGTTTTGTTTGGGGTCGATTTCAGGGCTCTGGAATGTACATGTCCGATGTGTCGTTTGGGTATATAATGTAGACCTAATTGTTCTTTACATCCACCTGGCTCTCAGTATCTGGTTATAAAATCTTATCAGGCTTGATATATACATGATATATACTGTAGTATATAAATCCACAGGTATGCATGGTTTGGTGGCACATTCATCTGCTTTAGATATCAATCATATCCAATCCATTTTGTAATATTATGAAAATCTGTAATGTGGCAGGGACATCAATATTTTATCTGTGGAAAATTGGGTCCATTTGGGATTCATACATTAGTGATTACCTGGGTAAGTATTTCTTGTATAAACATTCCTGTTTGTTTGTTTGTTTGTTTGTCATGTACATGTAATTACAAGGATGCCATTGTTATTTTGTGAAATATTAGCTAACTGTTCATGGAAAAAATGAAACAGCAAATTAGAAATACAGGGAGTAGAATAACCATGTTGTCTCATATTACACACCCTAGCTGACAAAGGACAAATTATAATATTTCACACACAAAAACCATTAGAAAAGAAAGTAAAATGTATTATGTGACTGTTATTTAAAAGTCAAGAACTGCCACTGTACAAGTTTGTCCAGCATTATTTCATATTTTTCTACCAATATATTTGGCCAATATATTGAATGGTCAGATAATAATTTCTGTTAAACATTCTGACAGCAGAACTAGATAAAACATGTATAAATCACTTGACCACTTGTTTTATCTTGTCTTCCTCTCTGAGTGATTCCA
Organism: Pecten maximus; assembly: GCF_902652985.1. NCBI lineage: Eukaryota > Metazoa > Mollusca > Bivalvia > Pectinida > Pectinidae > Pecten > Pecten maximus. The sequence goes on from NC_047023.1 coordinate 37,220,092, forward strand.
TGTAGAAGATTCAAGGATTTAAAAAGAGAAAATTATCTATACTACATGTATATATCTGTATTTTCTATGCATGGAAGACATGAAATAAAAAGAACTAATTTAAACATTTGACTTTGAACTTGATGTCTTAATTATTATTCTTCTACAACGGTATCTAGTCGTGAGTTGACATAAGATGTTGTTTGATAATAAAAGTCTTGCTACAAGAAAAGCTTGTGCCTTTGTTAAAAAGTCTCATTATAAGTTGGGTTTACAGATTAAACACAGCACAATGCTTTTCAAAACCCATTACCGACTCAAGTTAATAGACTTGTGCCCAATTTTCAGATTATTAAAGGTACATGTATCAACGTACTGTTAGCTGAATACTGCATATTTACCAGGACCAATGTTCTCTTTACTTACAATGGTACCTGTCATTCAAGTCAAATTTCAACAGTGTCTGTTATGAAGCCTATATATGGTCTGTAAAGGGCAGTCATATTTTGTTTTGTTACTCAAACACTCGAAGGCAAGTCCAGATCTGTAGTCGAGAACGGAGTCAAAGTTTCTAATGGTATATTGTCCACATATATGCATCTCAAGGTTGTGTGCCAAAAATTTCATACCTTCTACAAGTTTAGTCAGAGTGAATGCTTCTGTTATTCACAGAGGCTTCATTTTAACAAAATGGTTGCACTTTTGTGGGAGGAAAATTTACATGTGTCCCCCTGTGAGGTCATGACAGGGAGAAGTGAGATGTACTTTTAAGATTTTATATAAAAGTCATATTTGTGTATCAATGACTTTAATCTTACCAGCTTAATCCATGCTTATTTTGAGAGTGAATTTAAATATTTCTTGGTGTTTATAGGCCGTTGCTGATGTGACAGAAGTGCAGTGCACCGATATGATCAGACTTTGTAGGATGGGTGCTAAAGTCTTTGGTAAGTCATTTTAGATTACTTAGTTGATAGCTAATTATATATATACAAGGCATAAGGTAAGACAACACTTAAGATAAGGTAAAGAAAATCAGCAGAAGATGAACTGACATTTATTTATTTTTGAAAATTCTGTTAAAAATATGTACATTAATGTACAATATGTACAAACTAGTACTCATGATTGCACTTCAAAATCTTGTATGCGAGATTTTCTTCAGTGTCAACAGAAAAAAAGTCTTAATAAAAGTATATGTCAATTGAGCTGCTGTAAACACTTGACTGTCACCTAGCTAATACTTTAACTATAAATGTATTATCTTCATATATCTTATCACTACATTTTATAACATGGTATGCTAGTTTGTGAATAAAACTTTAATATCAATTTATCTGTGAAATTCATTCCAAAGTTTGTTTGAAAAAATAGTCTGGAAAGGTTATCCCTTTTTCACATCCAGTTGAGGAATCACACCCTGGCCACCTACCAGGCGAAATAGGTGAAAGGAGAGTGTAAATGTGTACCACTGTCCATGTACCATTCTACCACCCTACTAAAATTTGAACTGTATTACATCATCCTTTATGGATTTATTCAAAATAAAATCAATCACTGCATGTTGAAATTGAGAAAGCCCATGGTTTAAGAACAGACTTAGTTTTGTCTTAAGTCTGTGGTTTAGCTTTAAATTGAGGTCGTATATTATTGTCTGTTTACAGTTTGATCACTATACACATTGGAAGCGGGGGAAATACAGTATCAATATTTAACAATGTAGACCACAAACCAGAATATCAAGAAACAACTTTAAACAGTTCTACAGAAGATATTGCGATGGATTTCAGTCATCTCAACGGAGCTCCAAATGGGCTCCTCACCAACGGCTGTCGGTCTAACTGTCGCATACGCTGCCAGGGATCCAGGATTCATATTGGGGAAAGGGAATTCAATTCTGCTTCAGAGGCCCTTCAGGCATACATGGACCAATATACTGGCTTGAAGCCCAAGGGAGATAAATACGATATGAATGTAACGGACCTACTGGATCCCAAGTCTGTGTTGCACATGACAGCAGAGCGATCTCTAAAGACAGGAGTACGGGCTACACCCACAGAACTTAAAGCTGGCCCAATCAAAGGATTCCATCAACAACTCCTACGATAGGATGAACAAGTCCAGTGCCTTGAGGGCAGAAGGTTTGTACTTTGACATAAAAATCTTACTTGTCAAGGATTACATCAATAATGATTAAAGTATTTAAAGCTCTTTATCATTTGTACAATTTTAGATTTAGTATGGAGGGGCCATGTAGACACTTGTAGAAAACATGTATAAATTTTACTTTTGCCTGTGTTGTATTATCACAACCCATGGTTGTGGAAAGCTAAATTTATGTACACTCTACTGTATCTTACTAAACATTATACAAATTGCATCAGATTTCATTTCAATTTTATAATGATATAGAAAAAATAAAAGTAAGAAATTTAATTAAATGTTTCAGTAGTATGGTGTTGGTGGTAGAATAATCTGGTTTGTGAAAACTAGTAAAAGTACCAGTAGATTTTGTATCTAGCTGTATATTCTCCCATTGAATCATTGACAAACCCTTCCTGTATATTTACCCACTGCATGTCTAGGATCAACAGGGAAACGTTCAAGGGGTAAGATGTGTATTGTGACTCAGATATTATGTCATAGATTACTGGAAACCAACTTGTCAGTTCACCATATGAAAACTCAAAATTAAATTGACAATGTAATTAGAACGGTAAAGACTGATGTAATATATACTCATAAGTTAATCAATAGAAATATAAACTCAAACTGGCCTAATGCAACTTTAATATTTGAATATTTAAATTTAGTGTCTGAAAATTTTGTTAAGTTGGTTTTTAGTATAATTAGTAGGGTTTATGGGATAAAAATTAATACTTTATTTGCTATAATAACTTATGTATTTAACAAGTTCACAAAGCATTTATCTGTACGTACAGCTTCCTGACAAATTCCCTCTGAGTTTGAGTGAATTTTCATGAAATTTGGTAGTGGTACCTTGCTTAAAACTCAATACATTGGTAAAGCGGGACAGACAAGACATATAATTATATGTAATTCTTGTGTTGATTTAAAATCAATTATGTCTGTCTCTTGAGTCTTCCCGGTGAGCGATAATGAAGGTCTTCAAATCTAAACTTTTTGTTGGAACAAATTAAGAAAATGCTTTGTGAATTTATCTATATTTTACTATTAATTAAAGGCTAATACATTTTACAGAGTTCATTTCAATATCTTGCATTTAAATTTTCAAATCTATAATAATAATAATGAGTTAATCTCATGCAATAATGGAAGAAGGTATATATGTATTAAATATTATCATTTTAAGAAATGTTTCTCTTGTTTATTAATACACTTAAATTTTTTTTGCAAGCCTGATGTGAACTCTGTGTAATGATTATATTAGTAATTCAATAAAGCCCATTTAGAGTTAGATTGAATAAATTAAAACAAGAACAAAACAGGTGAAAATTATAGTCAATGATTTAAAAATTTCAAATATACATGTATATGGAATCCTTGTTTAAGTATGGTAAAGTCTTCAGCTTAGTATTTATCCTTACAATGTTTAGTTGGTTGTTCAGAAATCTTTGTTAAAGCATCATCAAGTTTTAATTGATAGCACTGAGTAATTGATTCTGTCAATGATCATGTACATTTAAGAGATTCATCTTCCTTTGAAAAATAAAACCTTTTATACAATGTTCTGTAATAAATCACTGATAATTCTATTTGTATGAACTTTTATTCATCAATTTTCTGTATATTAAGCATATATGTGCTCTGTAAACTTTTCCCGGCTTGTTTAAGGGAGGAAAGTTAAACCTTCTGGCCGTAAGGGTGGTGGTATGTGAAATTTTAAGCATTTTACAATTTGTTGTCTATTTATGTTATTTTATTGCAATTTTCTTGATCTTGTCTGGCATGGTACACCAAATAAACCCTAATATTAATGAAGTGATTTGTGTTATTAGTTATACTATTGAATTGGGATTTAGAGTGCCGGTACTTGATAATCTTTAAAAGAAAAAACAAGTTATGTTCATGTATTGTTATACTTTGATGATTTTTTTTCTATTATAAACATGTATTTTAATTTTAAGAAGAATAATATTTAATCTGGCTAGCATTAATTATATAAGTTCACACTACTAAGTTAGCGTTTTCACATTGCATAAATATTTTGTTTTATTTTAGACGTATAAGGTATAATATAAATATGGGGTCTAAATACAGTGCCTAGTTGCCAAAACAGCGATATATTAAGAGTTTAGTTTTACCTTACCAAGGACCTTGTAGCTTCTTGTAATTATATATCCTCAGTGATTAAAACTTGATCATTTTGTCTGATATCATGGCTTTTCTGTTCTCTATACATATCGGATGTCTGGACCTTACATTTTTGATTGAATTGTTGGGAATAAACCACAAGTTTTGTGAATTTTGTTTATCAGTGATATCAAATAATTTTGATTGGGAATAGGGCCTATTATCAACCATAAATGTTCCTCAGTAAAGCCCTGCTGACTTTCATATCTGTACTAGTATTTATAAGTACTCTCACTGTTGTACCGTTGGCTAATGTTGTTTTCCTATTTTTCTGTTACCGGGTATATATGATACTGACTTTTACTTTAATCTCATCATCACTGATTATACTCATCACACACTTCTATATCTGTGTGCTAGTCACTTGTTGTTTATGCACATTTTTTTGTTAAAAGTATTATAATTACTCACCTTGTTAGATGTTTGGATGATGGACCACCTTTCATTTAGTTGAACAGGTAATCCTGTGTAACATCCTCTGTATTTCTGTCGTCATCATCTCTATATTGTACTAGAATCATATGAATGCTTTATTTTTTACATTCTCTCAGTGTCGCTCATATAAGGATGAATTTCATTTGAATCATTTGTATTTTGCCTCCATAATCTTTAATGTACATAATTATGAATGTATTGGTTTTTTTTTAATTTGTTTGTTCAGTTTGTCAACACCAGCACATTTATCTTTTTGTAATGCTATAGGGTATTTGGGGTTGGAAATCATACAATATGATATAATAAGCTGATATTTTCTTTCAGTACCAAGTCAATTGATCAGAACAGATAACACCGAACCTGTTGAATCTCCAGTCATCCATGTTTTATATTTGTCCACTTTTACCTCACGCTCCTGTTCATGATGCATGCACATCTTATTTTATATATACATGTACTAGTTAATACTGGTTGTTGCTGCATCAGGGGTTTATAAGTATATATTGTGAATAAAAAGGATAAGTAAAAAACAAAAGAAGGGGAAGGGAAAAAAACTGATGACTTTATGATTATAGTATGTGATTCTGAAATAAAAGTGTTGCTACTTTTGTATATGTAATGTATGATTGAGTACCTTATGGTTGAAAGGAACTGTTTGATGGCAAGCATATGCATTAGTTTGTTAACTTGTAGTATATAGACATTTACTGCACCTTATATAGAATAACAAGGGTTGACAAGTCGTGAAAATTTTATGTTTAATTTTAGCTGTTAATGGTGTATTATCATTAAGCAATTATTACTATTTATTTTTGTTTCCAGCTGAGGATGCTTTGAACCGATCAGGAAAGCTTTTGAACAGAATAGCCAAGGATGAGAAGGAGCCCATGATTGCTGTGGCCAGTGATGTCGGCAGCATGTCCACTGATGTCCTGTTGTCCATGAACCCTGTGGGTGGCTACAGCAAAGAGTATATGGCCGCTCTTGCTGCAGCTACAGAGGCTGAAGAGCCCAAGCGTGGTCATGTGTATTCATACAGGACTGCACGCACACGTTCAAGGTCACTGAGCAGAGAAAGGCCTAGTACAGTTTCCGAGCTCCAACCTGAAATACGTAAGGACTTTAATACAAACAGACCTCCCTCCAGTTACCGGCCCCCAGTTGTTGGGAGCGGTCGCGTGAGGGAGAGGAGTCGTTCTGTTTCACCCTCTTCATTTAGACAGCATGATCGTTTATTTGGTAATTCAAAGAATACCCAACACAGAGACAATACGCTAGACTCTGACACATCCAAACATAAGGCTCCCAGTTGGATAGAGGCCTTAGATATTTCTAATCCTAGTGAGACATTGTGGTCCAAACGTGACCTTATTGCAGGTCGGCCCCCACCTAGCTGGGTACAGGGCCTGGAGGGGTCAGACATCAACAGTTTGATATCCGGTGTATCCAATAACCAGACTGATATCAATAATCTGCTAGCCCCTAACATGGACATATCAGGACTTGGCAACTCCACCCTGTCAAACCCTCCTGGTTTATCATATAAGGACCTGATGGTGACACCCACCAAGGGTAAATCTGTGAACTTTGACTTGTCCTCCAACGATTTTGGTCAGGGGAAGCTACCTGGTGAGAAGTTTGAAATTGCCAGTAAATTACCCAGAGAAGTATTAGAAAGTGGAAACACAAGGCTAGACAGTAGTGATGCACTTGATCGTTACCTAGAGGGGTTAGGGTGTGGACCCAAGCCTCCCACCTCAGGCATCCAGTCAGATAGCCAGTATGAAGCGCCCAGGTGTTCCAGTCTAGATACTACAGCATTGTTAAATGGGCTAGCTGCCCCTACCAAGAGTGATATTACAGGGGCAAGTCCTATATCACGGAATGGTAAGTCTGCAACTCATATAAACAAATTTATATTAAATATCTTTATCAGAAATGAGATGTTACTTCATTTTACTACCAGACCTAACAGTGTTACATATTTTGGCATCACAGTTTCCTACCTCAATTCACTATGTAGTTAACATTAGCTTTGTTCTAAAATTGTGGGTGACACTCAAAATATGATAAGGATGAATTCACAAGATTACGGATCTTTATAGCATTACAGGCAAAAATTTTAATGGGCTCACAGGTGTTACTACAGGCATTGGATGTCTTTGCCTATGCTTGCCAGAAAGTTAGATAAGCTAACTAGGTCTAGATCTGCCCTTATTCTATTACAGTCAACTCTGCTCCTACATATACTCATTCAACTCACAGGAAAAAAATCAACCAAGTCGTAGGAATGAACATATTGATTGGCAGGTAATTTCATCATTTGGAGGTTATAGATTAGATATGAAATGTTTTGTTTTCACAGGCAAATCTCCAATTGGAAGCCCAAACAGATCAAGACGATCTCGGTCAAGGCCACAGACTCCAGACACAGACCTTGTGTTAGATGGTGATCGGCCATGGGAAAAATCACTAGCATCATTGTACGTCAAATTTTACTCTGTAATTGACTCTAATTAAAAATACGTAAATATATTTTAAAGACATTTAGAATGAGACCTAATGAGTCCTAGCAGTTGTGTTTTCTATAAAATTAAAAAGCTATGTCTTTAAAATAGATAAAATTTTACATTTTATACAATGTACTTTTTTCACGAAAAAAAGAAGATATTTGAGATTTGATGTTTTTGTGTATTAGAATTGCTGTTTTTTACAGTAAGGCTCCTGTATATATATCTGAAGAGGAATCGGGGGCTCAGCCTGGAGAGATTTCAGCGGAGGTGATCTGTTTACTTCTTTTGATATTTTTTTTTATTATATTAGACCATCTGTGAAGTAGTAGTGAACGTTAAATGACCTATAAGGCATCTTTGATCTTTGTTCTCCTGTATGAGTTTAAGGTGGTCAACATACATGTATAATTTAAACTCAAGCACTACAAGTAATGTATGGTGGCAATGTTATAACTTAAATACTGAATGTATTTGTGTAATCTATTACACTGGCTCCTGTAATGTATTCTGGAAAAAAGTACCTTCTCTGGTTATTAAGTATCACCTCAGTGATAACACAGGAAATGGACTAAAACTGTAATATCACTGTAATGATTATTACTGGTGTAGTTTCTCGTCTATTCTTTTAATATCTATTGTTACATAGATGATATAGAATTTACCATTATAAAAACTGAGAAAGAAATAATATGTTTTTCTTACATTTATTAATAATTTAGAACTTTCTGACATTTATTAATAATTTAGAACTTTCTGATATAAAAATGAAATAACAGTTTGATGCTATTCTTTTAATTTCAAAATAATTACGAACTATCGGATATAAAACAGAAATAAAGGTCTGATGTTTTACAGTGCGAGACCCTGACTGGTCGGACACAGCCCGGGAGTCTCGAGACACTGAAGAACATGCTGTTTAAGTTACAAGCTGAAGCCTCAGAGGAAACCTCCAACCGTGAAAAAATAGCTCAAATAATTGCTGAATCAGTAAGTATAGACTGACTCATTATTAAAAGTGCCAGATTATTTAGCGGAAAGAGAAGAAAAGTAGAGAAAAGATCTCACTTACGTAGAACCAATAAACATACAATGCTGGGTGCCAAGATCCCTCTGAGATCTCTTTTTTTATATATATAGATGATATATATGTATTATTAACAATCGGTCAAATATCCCATTTTATATGTTAATGTAGTGTCTTACTTGTGTCCATATAAAATAAAAATAGAAGTTACAACATGTGGATGTGTTAAACATTCCCTGACTCCTTCACAATGCTAATCCTTAACAATTGTTAAAACTGCCTGTTGTGGTCATATCAGATGTGATAGGTGCACGTGGGGTCTCATTGTCTGGGTGAATAAGAATTATATAAGTCATGACCATGTTAGTATCACAAACTGAGTATGTATGTTTGTTACAGAGGAAGGAACTGAATGCCAGTTCTGCCTCCCTGCAGCCTGAGGAGGAGATACCGGCCCTGAAGGGTTATAATTATCAGGAGGAACCGGGAGGCCAGTCTCTGGAGAAGTGAGTTATTTTATCGTTTGGTCATTTAATCAATAAATATCAATTATTTTAACAAACGGGTGACATTTCTTTTGAACTCAATTAAACTTTGTGTTGAGTTTAATTTCGTCAAACTCAGTTAGGGAACATTTTATGTCACAATCATTTAATACTAACTGTACGTACATTTAATACCATAACGGTACCATTTTTCAGTGTTATTTATTCTAGACGAAATTAAACTTGTCTGTTAAATGAAGATAAATCACAGAAAAGATTATCTACCAATATTGAATGTAATGTTTTGTCTAATACATGTCGTAATTCGATTTTCAGAGCTATGGTTCATCTCGGAAGATTAAAAAACCTTGTGGAAGTTGGGAAAAAGGAAGCACGAAGTCGATCTGCCTCGCGGGACCGGAGTATGTCACGGAGTAGAAGTGTGTCTCCTCTACGACAGCTCCCTCAACCTATCCTTAGCTAGGAAAGTGCTAGATGTACATGTAGCTCTATGTCTGTTGGCGATGAACTCTAAAGTGAGGTGATCCTTGCAGGGATTCTGGGGTGGATTTGCTATCGGCAGTCTCAATTGCCATGAGTGTCAGTGCGAGCCTTCATGGATGATGCATGGGAGATAACTACTTCAGAAATAGAAATCCTAGACAGGAGAGGATAGTACCCAACAATGATATCAAAATGAAGCTTTAATCTAAATTATCTTTAATTATAAAGTAATCAGCATTACAAAACTATACAACACATTTTTTTCTCATTTGACATAATTTTAGAGTAAGCATTTTTGGATAAACACATTTTAAGAAGAAACCAAATCAAAAACTATTTTCCAGGTGTTTTTGTACAGTATGTAAAAAGTTGTGAAACTAATATAGTTTTGTGTGTCAATAATTACAACCTGTTAGACTACCTCTTGAATATGGCCTTTTGAATTGGTCTTTTTTTACGTAGTGCATGGATCTAACTGTAATATAAGGTTTTGGTGTTTTTTGAGTTTTTTTTGTTTTTTTTTTAATTTAATTTTCTCGTAAAACAATTCTTTATCTCAAATGACTTCTGCAGGCACACTTGTTATTTTGGGAACGAAATATCTAAATCTTTTGTAAAAAAAATCTCAACTGAAGTGTTTTGCATTTGTATTTCCCTACTTGAATTCATTTTGGGATAAAAAAAATCCCATTGATCTGGCGAAAGTAACAACAACTTGTTCTTAGAAATGTTAGGTTATGTACAAATCCTGTATGAATTTGATGTTTGATATTTGATGTGATTGTAATGCCACAAAGAAAACCATGTCTCACAGCTGAAGTTCTTTATTCTTCATAACATGATTGGATATAGTGTGTGTAATACTGAAGTAAGGATTTGTAGTATTAAAACTAGCAATTGTTTTTTGTGTTCCTGATTAATAATTTCAGAGTATGGTTACTGAGCAAAGGAATTAAATACATGTATCATTTTCATATAATTTATTAACATAGGTGATTTTTGAAGGTATGATTAATTATATAATCTTGAAGTTATTAATTATTAGCCTTCCGCCAATGTTCATGTGCAGCTGCCTTCATCCCCTGACATCATCTTGTACATCTCAGAATTTTCGATATTCTTATTAAGAGTTTTGCTACTTACAGTTTGTGCTAACTAATTGTAACTAGAGCATATTCCAGGGGCACAGAGAGGAAAATTGAACTTACTCCAAGAAATATTTAAGGATGGTGTTGAGATTCTTAGCAGTTTTGAATGTTAATAGTACATCTGTATATTTTCTGTGTGTAGATATGACAATAACTGCATGTCTGATTATTAAGTAAAATATATTGAAATGTGCTGACAGAAGTTCATAAAATTATGAAGTTTCATGAAGAAAATTTATTCTTAATCAGCAAAGCTAAATACAACAGATCATTTGGGAAAATGTATTTAATCTGTTACAGTAATAAGTTGGATTTGATATTTTTATATATATATATGACAGCAATTTGATGTACTATTTATTGGCACCTGTAGCAACTGAAACATTCACTCCACACTAACTGTGATATTACATATAGGAACATTCCTAGTATCAGTATTGTATCTTTTTAAACTCATATTTTTCACATTGTTTACAGACTAAAATAAAATTAATACATCCGTTCTATTTGTCTGGGTCATTTATGCATCTGAATACAAATGATATCTGCTTTTATTTCAATATATGGTCCAATGGAAACTAAGCAAGAAACAGCTATTATATAGCAAATATAAACTGTCAAAATCTAAGATGGCGTCTGTTGGCCATTTTTTTTTTCAGAAGTACCAACAGGAAACTACAAAATTAATGTACCTCTGAAAAAATAGCAATAAAGATTAATTTTGGTTGGACAGACAATTGATCATGGACGAAAGGCCATTTGAACATTCCACCAACCGATGATGATGGATTAAAAATGACAAACTGATTTTTTTTTTATTTAAAAAAATTTAATGTTATATCTTTGCACAAGCTTACATGACTTATGTTGTTTGGCATCATGATCTTGTGTACAAAACATCTCTTTATCAGAATACATTAGAACCATAAGTGGTTTTAACTTTTGTGTACTGCAGAACATCTTCGTTCCTGACACTGATTTCTTACAGTCTATGTCAAACTGCATTTATTTTTCAGATTTAAGCGTGAAGAACCTTGTTTAACCTAGGGCATTTTGCGTTGAGGTGCATAAATAGGTCCATCTATTTTAAAATAAAACATTTCCGGCATAAAAGTTATTTTATGGACCTTCAGATATTCATATAGGCCTTGAAAGTCTTTGTCAACAAGTCCAATCATTCAGATCATGATCAAAGAAATTGTCCAAGGCAATGCATTCTGTGTGAAGCATAACTTAGTCTTTTACAAAGTCTTGAGCCTGCTAGTCTAGACATTTATATGTATACAGTACATGTACCCACTGTGTAGAGTAGAATTTTAATGTCAGGACTCTTAGAACATAGGTTCTGACAAATGCACCCGACCCACCTCTCAAAGTAAGAAATATCTTGTTAACATAACCTTAAAAGCACTAGTCTATTTCCTGGAGGCTGAAATCACAAAGTTTCTGTTGTGTACACATCATCTGGAAAACTGCAATAAGTTTTCACAGGCTGATTTTAGTACATCCAGTTTATACAGGGTCCTTGGTCCTTTCTTATGGAAAAAGCACTTCGAGATGCTGTATACAAAATTGAAAATCCTTAAAAATTCCATTACCTCGATAATCATCAACCGAGAACTGATGTTCCAAGGGTACACGATATATACATTTCAAACCAAGAATGTATGTGGCATAACAAATTTTTGTTTAGTTTTCCAAGTCTTAATGAATAGCAATTGAATGTCTTCTGTTCATGGAAACAAAGACTGGGGAGTTAACACTTGCCAAAGTCTTCCACTTCTCAAGAGATAGATCAAATGAAAAGGTAACCATTATACCTGAAGACATTCGTCAAGAAGGAAAACTCCAGCATCATACCGGTCCAGAACAGTAATGAATGGAGGCCATCATATGTAACAACCAGCACTCTGGTTTAAAGGTATCAATAAGTTATAAGACCCAATGGTCAGTCTTTTGCTGGTCAGTAATGTCATGCTGTCTTGTTGACCACAGCTAAGTGTACGGTTTGTAGTTGAGCCGTCCATTTGTCCAGGGCGTTATATCTGGCTGTACCCATGGCCTCCCGATCTAGCTCCAGCACCAAGTTCACTTGGTCTATTCTCCCATGTATGGCACTGAAATAAGACAAAATATGAAATGTAGTTACATTGTCATTTATACACAATTAATACCTTGAAAATGATACTTGTGTATCAAAAGTATACTATTAAGCTATGACCTTCCCAATTAAATTGTAAAGCTTAATCTATAAATCTATTGTGAATAGACTTTAGTTTGTATTTCAACCAGTGTATAATCTGGGTCACATTTCGGTGACTACTCTGTCACCTTCATCAGACAAATGAACAGTTACTAGCAATGTGCACTTAGGTGTAATGTGTACGAGATTGTAATCAAATCAACAGGTCCTCCTGTCTATATGATTTTTATTTAAAAGCTCAGCAAACAGATCAAAGAGATCAATTGAAAACTGAATGAGGATCACTACACAAGAATCTTCATTTGATTTAATTATCATTTGTCTTTTATATAAATATCTTCCATTGGTTTAGAGACGTATACTACATAATATATAGAGTATTCACTTACTTGTCAAGAATACAGGAAACCAGTAGATTCTCTACCTCCATAGGGTCTATGTTGAGTTCCTACAATTACCAAAACACACTGTCAACCTTATCTATGCATGGAATTCACAAAAGTCTTTTAAAAAAAATATGAGTCTCACTATAAAACTCTGAACAGGCAGACAAAAGAAAATTGTCTGATTCGTTTGGCTTTCTTCAATATGACAAAGAAACACTTTTGTTTTAATTTATGTTTCAGTGTCTTGATACAGAAATATTTGCATCAATGACAAAGAGATATGAAATGACAATCATAGGTGACTGAGCATATAAGACATGCCCTGGACAATTGCTAAATGTGTAGAGGTGAAAAGGTCACAATGTTTATAGTGAGACACAAGCCCTGGCATCAATATGGGATATTCAAGAATTATCTTTGTGGGAGGGACAGGTTGCACTTTTTGATAGGTGGTCGGCTTAAGTGCATATTTTCCTAGAATTCTTTATAGTTTGTTCTAATAACTGCTGTGTGGTGGGTTCTCTGAAAAAACAAAGCCTGCCCCTTCCACACGGATCATTCTGGATTAGCCCTAAACTTTACTTGACCATCCACAGAGATGTAAATTTGTACACATGAATATATTTTTGTATTAATTACAACACAAAAATTGGTTCTATTTGAAAACGTATACAAGATATAACTTAAGAAAGTGGTACCCAGACAGACAAATGGACAGAATGCCCTTATTACAAAACACCTACGGTTTGAACTGTTCACCAGTTGATATGCAATATTACAAAATGGGAATATGTCGACGATCCCAATATACAACTATGAAGTACTAGTAATAGAATAAGCAGCGAGCCTGAGGAGGTTATCAATATACATGCATCTCTCTCTTACAAATACTATTTCAGGTTTATTTGTGGGGCCTTACAGACCATACATAATATATCATTATTATTGTGTACCTATTTGGAAATGACTTGCCTTAGAGATAAATGGTATGTGTATTCTGGTGTAGGGTTTGATCAGTTTGATTAACACTTGTGTTCTGATGTTCCGTAGTAAATCTGTTCAAATAAAAACACAATCCAATAAAAAAATTACTGTTATTAATTATAAACAGTCGTGTGATATAACAAGAGATCCCAGAGTGATCTTGGCGCCCACCATTGAATGTTCTTCATAGGTTCCATGTCAGATTGATCTTTTCTCTACTTTTCTCTTCTTCTAAGTCTTACTAATCTGTGTAAACTCAGAAGAAACCTCTAGTACTTTTCAAATAAGGGAAACCTATATATAAAATTTAAGATTTAGGCACCAAGGGGAACCTATATATTTGGAATTTGAGAAAGATTCCTTCAGTGCTTTCTGAGAAATAGTGATAACAAACTTCAATTGTCAAAATCCAAGATGGCTGCTTGTCGGCCATGTGGTTTTCCGATTGGTCTCAAAATGCAATATGCATAACTAGGCACCTGGGGGAACCTACATATGAAATTTCAGGAAGATCCCTTCATTAGTTTCTTAGTAATAGTGATAACCAGTTTCAATTTTCGAAATCCAAGATGGCTGCCTGTCGGCCATGTTGTTTTCTGATTGGTCTCAAAATGCAATATGCATAACTAGGCACCAAGGGGAACCTACATATGAAATTTGAGAAAGATCCCTTCAGTACTTTCTCAGAAATGGCAATAACAAACTTTAATGGTCAAAATCCAAGATGGCTGCCTGTTGGCCATGTTGTTTTCCGATTGGTCTCAAAATGCTATATGCATAACTAAGCACCAAGGGGAACCTACATAACAAATATGAAAAAGATCCCTTAAGTACTTTCACAGAAATAGCGATAACAAACTTCAATTGTCAAAATCCAAGATGGCTGCCTGTCGGCCATGTTGTTTTCAGATCGGTCTCAAAATGCAATATGCATAACTAGGCACTAAGGGGAACCTACATATGAAATTTGAGAAAGATCCCTTCTGTGCTTTTTGAGAAATAGCGATAACAATCTTTAATTGTCAAAATCCAAGATGGCTGCCTGTCGGCCATGTTGTTTTCCGATTGGTCTCAAAATGCAATATGCATAACTAGGCACCAAGGGGAACCTACATATGAAATTTGAGAAAGATCCCTTCAGTACTTTCTTAGAAATAGCGATAACAAACTTCAATGGTCAAAATCCAAGATGGCTGCCCGTCGGCCATGTTGTTTTCCGATCGGTCCCAAAATGCAATATGCATAACTAGGCACCAAGGGAAACCTACATATAAAATTTGAGAAAGATCCCTTCAGTACTTTCTCAGAAATAGCGATAACAAACTTCAATGGTCAAAATCCAAGATGGCTGCCCGTCGGCCATGTTGTTTTCCGATCGGTCTCAAAATGCAATATGCATAACTAGGCACCAAGGGAAACCCACATATCAAATTTGAGAAAGATCCCTTCAGTACTTTCTTAGAAATAGCGATAACAAACTTCAATTGTCAAAATCCAAGATGGCTGCCTGTCGGCCATGTTGTTTTCCGATCGGTCCCAAAATGCAATATGCATAACTAGGCACCAAGGGAAACCCACATATCAAATTTGAGAAAGATCCCTTCAGTACTTTCTTAGAAATAGCGATAACAAACTTCAATTGTCAAAATCCAAGATGGCTGCCTGTCGGCCATGTTGTTTTCCGATCGGTCCCAAAATGCAATATGCATAACTAGGCACCAAGGGAAACCAACATATGAAATTTGAGAAAGATCCCTTCAGCTCTTTCTCAGAAATAGCGATAACAAACTTCAATGGTCAAAATCCAAGATGGCTGCCTGTCGGCCATGTTGTTTTCCGATCGGTCCCAAAATACAATATGCATAACTAGGCACCAAGGGGAACCTACATATGAAATTTGAGAAAGATCCCTTCAGTACTTTCTGAGGATTAGCGATAACAAGAATTGTTTACGGACGGACGGACGGACGGACGGACGGACGGACGGACGGACGGACGGACGGACGGACGGAGGGAGGGACGGACGGACGGACGGACGACGGACCACGGACGCAGGGCGATTTGAATAGCCCACCATCTGATGATGGTGGGCTAATAACATAAAACAAAATATCATTAATACTAAGTCTTTTAGTCTACTTTAGACAAACGATTCGAGATACAAAATTAATGTATTTATCAATAAACCTAACAGGAATTAAAATCTCAATAAATATTTAACAAATCGCATAAAAACCAACCAAATATTAAACCAATAACTAAAAGTTTTAAAATATCATTAACAATTCAATGCTTTTTATTTAATCTAAATAAGTATTTTGTTAAATAAATAGCTATTAAACTTATATGTGAATTATTTGTTACTCTTAATAATTATTGAATAATTTTTTTTGCCTTAGAATATAATTTGTACATTTAGTGAATTTCAATGAAATGTATGTGAATATATCTGGTACATATGTAGTAATCTCATAAAGAAGGCAACTTAACACCATCTGGTATGTACCATGTGACCAATCAAAAGTTACCAAAATGTCATTGTTACTGAAAAAGACAATAACTTACCTTCTATATGTTCTCTGATGAAGCGGTCTTCCATTATATTCCTTCTGTTTGTTTTCAAAATTTTCTCAAATTCATTGATATCATTGTTTTGATAAGCACTGAAAGATATACGGTAACTGCTATTAATATTTCACATTGATACAATTATTTTTTAGTTCATTATCTTAAAACACTTTTAATCAGTTCCAGTTCTGGAAATGAACATGTCATATACAGTAAAAATAAAACAAAAGCAAGAAAATTTAAAGAGAATAAGTTTGTATATATATTTAAGCTTAATAAAGTGTATCAACACCAAATGTATGACATTGTATAACACATTTTGATTTCATTCAATAACTTATATAATATAATGAGTATTTCAAAGAAGAAGAAACATGCAATTTATACGAACCCTTGATCAAGACAAATCATGTGACAACAACTTACCTGACCAAGTTAGTCATAGCAAGGATCTCTGGGTCATTTTTGTAGGGCTTCGTCTCCTGGGAGTCAAATGGGTTGATGCCAGATTTCATCAACATATTAGCCAACACCAGGTACTTTAGACAAGTCGTACGCCTGTGGACAATTGATTACAGCATTTCAGGTCACTGACCTTAATTTAGATGATATATGTAGGATAAACCCTATGTTAGAAATAAAAGCCTTTTGGTCACATGGAGGCAAAATAGCTAACAGTCCTTAATTTGGAGGGCGACTCTTAATTTTTTAACCTATATTCAGACATGAATTACTGGGTATCATAAATTCTATTTAATTGTAGTACAGGATTTCATTGTCCAGAAATTTCACAATTAAGTCAGTTAAACAGAAATATAGGTACATGTATGTATTTTTGGTGAAAAATAATGATACAGGGTTGAGAAAATATATATTATTATAAAGCATAATGAAAGTATAAAGTTTGATAATAAGCATACTGTGTTTTATAGCATCATAATTTCTTCCAAATTCAATGGTAGCGCAGTTTCAAATGTTTGAATATTCTCAATAGTCAGGTTAAGATGAAAACATTTTTATATCAGTTGGTTTCTTTTTATATAGACAGAATCTAAACAGATGATTGAAATAGATACTAATTGCTCACCTAGGGCTGCCAGACTCGTCATAATTCTTAAATGCTTCAAAAAAATCTGTGTGTGCCTTCTCGTATTCTCCCTCTCGTAAATGCATTTTACCACCGCATTCTGAAAGAATGAGTTTACAAAGCACATTTAAATATATTCATTACTGCACTTCATACCAACTTCACTCCAATGATTTGTATGTGAAGTCAATACATTACATATCTGCCTACAGTGCCAAATATACAAAGAAAGGACCTAATAGTATCTTGCCATTGAAGAATGAAGCAATATAAACATCATTACATGTCTTTAAGCATTACATATTTTGCAAAGTAACAGACTTTGTATATGAAAGACCCATTAGACATGATATCAAAAGTAATAACAAAATCATAAAATGTATGATTTAAATTAATGTTCCACAGAAAGAACATTCATACTGTGTGTTACACATTGGGTTACTGACTACCCCAACAACATACAAAATTGAGCCTGGATTACTAACCTTTTACCTATTGGGTTACTAACTACCTCTACAAATACAAAATTGAGCCTGGATTACTCACCCCTAATGACACCCATGATGAGCGGATGAGGAATGGCCGACTTTATGTGGAGAGACTGTTCATATAAAGCCTACAAGTCAAAACATACAATGATAGATACATTTTATTTTAGTATTTATAACCTAAGCATAAAATAATAGCATTTATTGAATTGAGTGTAGAATAGCAACCATGTGAAAAGATAACAAACTCCTCAGGTATGATTTCATGTAAAATGAAGAAAAAAAAACCACCTTTTAGTGTGTATTTTTGTGCTTAGACAGAGACTTCATATAGAAATATCAAAATAAATTATTTTTGCAGTGAAAATATTTCTTTCAACATTAGATGACAAAGTCACTAATAACTACCTGGTAGAATTAACAGGAGAGGGGCCTATCAGGACACATGTAGCAATCACCCTTCCAAATAATTAAGTTTCCTTAAAATGTTTTGGTACCCTCGTCGGTCATATTTCTAGAATGATGTTTTTACCAGGGCATCCAGTTGACCTTTGATTTTCAAAAATTTCAGAAGTCAAATAATTATTTCTCAGAAATCTGAAGGGTCAAAACATATGTCAAATAGACATGTCCCTTCAACCCAAGGATCAGTCAGATCTCATTTTGGAGAGTCAAAAACATACTCTCAAGGGTCTACCATTTAATAAATTACCTTTAATTTTTTGTTGTTCTTTTGTGCTGTATACATTTGGATTTCTAAGGCATAGATTTCTAACAACTGTGTTCCTTTCTTCAGGTCATCTTCACCTTCGTCCGTCTGAAAAAACAAATCATAGGACTGGGCATATTCTCATCAACAAACTTTCAGAAAAGACATTTTTCTTACAAAGCTGGGTTCGCTGAAGCATGAGACATACATTTCAGAGGAATCACATGAAGCATATTACTGATAACTTCAATCTATGGAGTATTTCAACAATTTTTAAATTATTTTCATTTATTTTCAGATTGAACAAACTATAAATTATGAGTTTGACATATAGAACCTTTTCACAAATCCATTATTCCAGTTCCTTGTATCATCTGAACACAGGCTTTGACAGAAGAAGAAATAAAATCAATAAAACAACTAATGTCATAAAACCAAATGGAGTGAGAAAAAATTTACCTGAAAGGATATGTAATAATTTTTTTACCTGACATGATATGTGCAACTGTTTAAGAATTCTTTGGAGCTTGGAATAGTCTCCCCTATCAAAGTACAGCTTGCCCAGCTTGGTGTTGGTTTTGAACCATAACCTTTCATTTTTGGCTTCCTTTAAGGCATCCAGTGTTGTTTCATAGAAGTCCTGTAGAAGCTCCATCTACAAATAAAATTCATTAGTAAATCTTCTTCACTTGGTAAATTCTTCTGTAAAACAATATAAACATCCTGTGAAGGACAAACAGGCAAACCTTCATTTTAATTTCTGCATTTAGTATCTTTTATGTATTTTGATTGAAGGTTGTTCTGGTAATAAGTCCTCAAGGGGATAATCATAATTAGGAAATTAATGGACCTTATCATTGCTGTGTGATGTAGTGTAATATATATGCTACATAGTAGATATAGCGATATACAGTTTTCAGCATGATATCTCAACAAAAAGGTATTTTATAGTTTTCATTGTTAAGCCACCAGCTGCAGGATTATTTGGTTTTTACAGTAAAAATTGTTATTTTCTAGAGTTATTTTTTTTCGTTATTTTTGGGGCTACAAATGTAGATCAAAATCCTGACAGATGTGGTAACATTGAAGGTAAAACAGAGAAAACTTTAAATCTAATTACACATGCACAAAAAAAGTCTGCATCAATCCTTTGGTAAAATTGTAAAAATATGACATTAACAGTATACTGAAATCACAACTGTACAGTAAAAACACAGAAGTAGGGAGTCAATGACAGTTGGGGCAGACATAGTGAAAAACTGACTGGATATTTAGTGTTCATGTGTTATGATGACATTATACAGTAGAACTATGTTCTCTTGCTTTATATACCTGTTTTGATGTGGAGATGTAATCAAGGATAGAGTTGATGGATTTTTCTGAGTAATTTCTTGTTACTGCTGACTTAATGTAAGTCAAAAGGTTCTTATACCTCACCATCATCTGTTCATAATTACTCTGAAAAAAAGGATTAAACATTGTTTGGATTGTTTATTACCAGTACCAAGCATGAGAGAATTAAAATTATTTGCACACCACATAGTAAGTATAAAATATAGACAAATACAGACAGGTGGCCCACTAAGAATACAACTATGGAATTATCATCATGATGCTAAATCCATTTAATTTCATTAGAATTTAAAATAGCAAAGTTTCAACATTAAATACATTTCATACAACATAACAAAAGAGTGAAAAATACATCATCTACAACAATTAAATGTTTCAAAAAATTGTTTTTAAAAGGATTTTAATAAATTTTCAGCTCATAAATTTAAATATATTTTTTCTTCTCCATTTATCTCTGGTTTTATGACAAAACATTTAATTTAGATATATAGATTCCAATGCTCGCAGCTGAAAAATCCCTCTAATTCCATGATCAACTTACCAGTTTAAAATTTATTTTAATCATCTGTTTAAGAGCTTTGAAACCCCATTCCCCTTTATCCTTGCCTTCCAACTCCAACACCTGAAAATAAGATATTTAATGAATTTAATGGAAAATAATGGTCCCAGACTAAAAGCTTAGTCCTTAAAACAAGATATATCAAACATTATGTCACTGCTAAGTCCTTATCACAAGATATATCAAACTTTATGTCACTGTCATAACTACATAAAATGTTTTTTTATGAATTAACTTCATGAAATAAAGTATCTCACTTTAACTTTAAATTTGTTGACAAATGCTGGCTGTGACAATGCAGAATATAATTCTACATAATTGTTTTAGAGTGCAAACACTAACTTTTTGAAAAAAAACACTTTCTGTGGCTGCAATAGCTTCACCTTTAACTTTTTATTAATTTCAGGGGAATATGGGAAGGAGAAAAAGTGTTTCCATGACTCCTGTACTTTTGGAATAACTCATTAAGCTATCCATGCCAGTATAATATGGCAATTGGTATTGCATACATCAGGATTTCTAGGCTAATTCTGCAATGATACTAAACTTAGCATATATAATGCTGCATTACTGTTCTGTTGTTCATCATGTAAAGCATAATCCATTAGTTTTCTTCAACTTGATTTCAGTTGTTGTACATATACATTTATGTATGGCTTTATGAGTACATTATATATCCAAACAACACAGCAAATTAAAGAAATAAATTAATGTTTTATTTCTGTAAAAGTTTTTGAAATCACTACCTTTTGGAAGCTCTCCAATGCAGCCCTAGGGTCATCTTCCTTTAGTGCTTTAGAATTGTAATACTGGTTCTCTAAGTCTACATCTGGTTCAGAATTACTTTCCTCTGAGTATTCCTAAAACGAAAGACCATTATTGTTAAAAAAAAAAATTCATATTTCAAAACATGTGATCATCTGTTCATTTCAAACATATCAAAGCATGCATTGATTTTGCAAGAAGAAACAAGACCTCGGAAACAAATTTTCATATTGCTTCCATTGAATCTTTTAGTTTCAGATTCATATGCTGGATATCCAGAATTGTGTTTTTCAAACCTAGTCTAACATAATTCCAGTGCTTGTTTGTTGGGTTTACCACATAAACAGCATGCCATATTGAATTAACTTTGTACAATGTAGTAAATAGTGACTACCTCACGAAACAACAAATCACACAAAAGGTAAATTGCATGACATCCAAGGTAAGTGTCTTACCCAACAAAAACTATCCTAAGATCTACTGTATAATATGCAATGATGTTTTATAGCTAAAGGAAATTTCCACAAGCCCAAAGAGGGGGAGCTCGGTGTACATACTCATTTACTGTATTGCAAATCTCAATCAATATAAAAAAGAAGATACTGATAGCCTTTAAAAGTATCCATATGCTGAAAGATACCGACATAGCCGGTTTATTTGCAGCCAAACCTCCTGCAAAATAGCGCGAGAAACATGCCTATACGTTATAGGCCGATATGTCTGTATTGTGACTGTGACCCTTCCACAATATCCATGACAAGGCAAAACGTGGGGTTTAAGAAGTGTCAGCTGAGTAAAATGAATCTTAAAGGGGAAATTAATTGAAAATGCACTGTAAACTAGGTATATTGTTCTAGTATCCTATGCTGACACGAGGCATACCAAATCATATTCTTCGTCATCATCATACATGCAATCTTCGTCCGACATGTTGGATTTTTTGGACATAAACGTTCACACTAATATGACGAGCCCGTGGAGTTATTCCCGGAATCTCCTAATGAACTATTGCCTAAAATCGAAATCATCTCATAGACTATCAGTACGCGTGATATCATTCTTCAAACTATATGTAATTTTCTTAAGTGGATGAAAAGTTTAACATTGAAATTTGAAAAATTAACATATCCTGTTACTGAATGTGCACACACATTGCTACTGAGCAAAATGCAAGTAGAAAACAGTCTTCAATGTTATTTATTTTTCAGTATTTTTGTTATAATCACCTATTATTTTTTTATATTTATTACAATACTAGACTGTATATAGAAAGATTGGATGGATAATATTTTTCCGGATATTTCAGTTGCGTCACCGAGTCTAATTTTATGTGCATATTTTAATGGCGGACAGTAAAGATGGTAAGTGACAGTTAGGCCTGAAAGAATTCTATAAATGTCAGACGGTTCTATGCTATACATGAATGGTTACTCATAAGTATCGTATTTTTACGGAAACTGTCATTGCATCTCGCAACTTTTTGTTTTCTATTATAAATGGATATATATGGAAACACTGAATGTTGAGTCAACTTTTCAGCTGGCCTATCTCAATCTCATTAGGCTGGTCAACAGTATTTTTATAATCAGACACTGACTAATGTCAGTGCATCGCTCAATACGAAAACTTATCTTAAAACACAGTGTTGACTTTAGTATGACCGCTCAGAAAATAAATTAAAATCAAAGGCAATGCGTTGCGTTCGCATCAGACTGTGTTAATTCATATTACATGTAAGGTTACTGGTTAGTTAGTTATTTACAGTAAGCTTATGAATAAATTTTGTAAATAATATACCGAGTATTGAGTGAACAGACATTAGTTGTAATCGTTTTTTTGAATTTTTCATTGTGTCCAATGGTCAAATGTCCAATTTCTTGATGTTTCTGTTGCAGTGGTCTGTTATTTTTAAAATAATGCAGATAGCCTATAGGCTATTCCTGCATTATCAAACTACAATTTGAATGGGGAAAAAATGTAAATCATTTATGTTTGGATGATGTCAAAACTTAAAGTTAAGAAGATGGCAAATGATCATGCTTTCTAGCCATTTGAGCCCTCTCCCTGATTCCATGTATCTGTATCTGGATTCCACAACAGCAGACACGTAATCTTTATAACCTAATTTTGTTCTGTGGTGAATGAAATCCTATTTTAAGTTATAATTATTTAATGCCATGCCCACAAATAAATTGAATCACATGCTGGACTCCCAATTTTAGTTGATTATACATGCAGTCAGGGCCCAGTTGTTCAAAAGATGATTTCTCTTATCAATTTGCAGTATGGACTGCAATGCAGCATATGCTGGAGTCATGCTGCTATTATGCTGGCACCATGCTGCTAGTTTCACAGCATGCTTGCAGCATGTATGCTGTATCAACATATCAACTTATAGGCCTACAATCATTTGAATAGTGAAAATCTCATTTGTGCTTTTACTTCAAAATCTGTGTGTGTACATTCCTTAAAATATGTAGGTACAAGGAGTCTGAAGAGTAATATATATTTAAAGTTGTGTGAATTTTGTAAAGTTAGTTTTACCAACCATGATTTTATCAGGATTTTAAAAAGATATATCATAACAACATGTTAACTTACTATTGTTAAGACATTTCTGGAATCCTAATAATTGAAAGATCACCTTGATATATGTGTGGCCATGATTACGTGGCATTCTACACAAGTACTATCAAAAATTCTATTTTTCTTTCTTCCAAAATAAATCAATGCGTTTAAGTATCACACAATGTGTAGTTGATGAAGAACACAGGATTCAAAATAATGGCACTCTAATTTTAGTCTGAAGTAAGTGAAATCTCCAGCAAACACATGGTAATCAGGTCTACAGTCAGGATTGTTTGATTATATTGGATATATCAATCAAGCAATATTAGAAGGGCCTTTGTTCTCCAGGTTTGACTTTCTAGTTTATCAGTGCCAGATCTATTCAAAGAATGCTTGACAATGTATGTTTTACTGTACAGATGCCTTGCTTGATCAACATCTGACGTACATTTTATGCATTCAAGACCCAGTGTCTTCCCCTAATACTAGTGTACTACGTATATCCTTGATGTACTATAACTTAAAAGGTACCATTTACACCGAGGTGTGAGATACAAAATGTATGTGATTACTCTATCTTAGAAAGTAGATCCAAGAAAAAACTCCATGATTCCCGCCCACAGGCAATATGTATTTACTGCTACTATCGCAATCAAACATCGTCACTCAGATTTCAATTAAGATGGTAACATTGTTGATATTTATGCTTGAAAATGTAAGAATTCAAATTTAATCCTAATCTAGACAGTTCCTCTTGGAATTAATTTTTTCTTTTAAATTAATGTCTTAATTAATTAACAAGGTAGATATCTTTTTTGCAGGCTGACTTTCTGAAAGGTTTGCCATCACACAATGAAAGCAATTTTACCAAATTCCACACAGATTCAAGCTGTAAAGTAGGGGTAAGTACTTTAAAACTTAGCTGCGAAACGTACCTCTGGAGGACGGACAGACAATTTCTGACATATGGTCGTCGTCAGAGGGCAGTGTAGACAGGGTATGAATATTCATTCTATTTAAAACGGTGAACATAATATCAGTCAGTCAGGACTTCCAGTGGACATTTGAAAGCTGAAGTATTATGTTTTTTGACTCTCCAAAATGAGATCCGAGTCTGACTGATCTTTGGGTTGAAGGGACAAGTCTGTTTGACATTTGTTTTGACCTTTCAGATTTCTTAGAAATAGTGGTTTGACTTCTAAAATGGCTGTAACTAAGGTCATTGGACACCCTAGCCAGTTATGTTTTATATTCAATTCAATTTTCAATTTGTTTATTGACCTTGAGCTTTACAGCTCATCAGTACAAAACATGTATAACAATTTCCAGGGTATACACTTCTGTATATTTGTAATCATGTTACAACTATAAGTCCATTATAGTGTGCTACTTGTTAATGTTTTGTTGTTGATTTCTTGATACACATATTGATTAGTCAGTTACAAAGTGTTTATATCATATGCAAATAGGACATTTATAAGTCACATTTATTTAATTTTTATTCTTGTTTTTTTGTTAAACAGGTGCGAAAACCTGGGGTGTATATTTCTACTAAAGATTTCCCATCAGAACAAGGTGAGTTGTTAAAGATTTCCCTTCAAAACAAATGAGTTGTTAAAGATTTCCCATCAAAACAAATGAGTTGTTAAAGATTTCCCATCAAAACAAATGAGTTGTTAAAGATTTCCCATCAGAATAAATGAGTTGTTAAAGATTTCCCATTAAAACGAATGAGTTGTTAAAGATTTCCCATAAAAACGAATGAGTTGTTCAAGATTTCCCATTAAAACGAATGAGTTGTTAAAGATTTCCCATTAAAATGAATGAGTTGTTAAAGATTTCCCATTAAAATGAATGAGTTGTTAAAGATTTCCCATCAGAATAAATGAGTTGTTAAAGATTTCCCATTAAAACGAATGAGTTGTTAAAGATTTCCCATTAAAACGAAAGAGTTGTTCAAGATTTCCCATTAAAACGAATGAGTTGTTCAAGATTTCCCATTAAAACGAATGAGTTGTTAAAGATTTCCCATTAAAACGAATGAATTGTTAAAGATTTCCCATTAAAACGAATGAGTTGTTAAAGATTTCCCATTAAAATGAATGAGTTGTTAAAGATTTCCCATTAAAACAAATGAGTTGTTAAAGATTTCCCATCAGAACAAGCTTAAGGTGGCTTGTTAAAGATGACATTAATATAATAGTTTCCTGCTATTGCTAATTAGAATCATTCTGCTTACTGTGATAATTAACATACAATGTACAACACTTTATGACAGGGGCACAGAAATGAAACAATAACAAAAACTAATCTGCTGATTTGTGTTTTCAGTAATTACCACAGAAAAGACCAATATCTTGTTACGATATCTCCACCAGCAGTGGGATAAAAAGGTAAGCGAAAGCTTAAGTTGTCAATCTGTATAAAAATAGTTTTAATTCTAGAACAGATTCTGAACATTTATGATTTTAGTACAATGTTCAGCACTTTTACAAGTTCAAATTCATCTTAATCATTTGATTACATTTCATTTGGCATTAATGATTTTAGTACAATTTTCAGCACTTTTACAAGTTCAAATTCATCTTAATCATTTGATTACATTTCATTTGGCATTTAGATCTTTCTGTTTCTGATGTTCAGATATAGGTCTTAAGCTCACCATCATCAGATGATGGGTTAACATTCAGTCATTGTTCTAATCGCTCTTCATTTGTGGTCTGTGGTCTGTCTTTTTGGTTCTTTGTTGTGCAAGTTCAATTTCAAGA
The DNA here is from genome assembly GCF_902652985.1 of Pecten maximus. Taxonomy (NCBI): domain Eukaryota; kingdom Metazoa; phylum Mollusca; class Bivalvia; order Pectinida; family Pectinidae; genus Pecten; species Pecten maximus. The sequence continues at coordinate 37,246,953 of NC_047023.1, forward strand.
CCGATAGAAAAAATGAAAATGGCCATCTTTCAAACCATTTTGGATTTTCTTTATTGAAGTTTTTAAAATAATTTTGGACAGTTGTCTATAGACATCTCCAAAATCATTTGTAGGTTTTGTTAGCTCACCTACATATGTAGCCCGAAGGGCTGATGAGCTTATGCCATGGTGCAGCGTCCGTCGTCCGTCTGGCATCCGTCAACATTTCCTTTAAATCCCTACTAGTCCTGAACGCCTGAATGGATTTTGATGAACTTTGGTCTGGAGCATTATTGGGCAAAGGGGATCAAATGTTGTATAACAGAGGATGTGGCTCCCCTGGGGCTGGAGGGGCGGGGCCCAGTAGGAGAAATACATGTGAATCCTTTAAATTGCTACTAGTTTAAACCCTTGATATCCCCATCCCATAACCATATACAGCATTGCTGGACATCAAGAGATAAACACAATCCTGTTATAGATTTAGACCCTGGGGTCTTTCCCCACCCCTAGGGACTTAGTTTCTTTGATATATCTTTGAAACCATTGAGATCCCCACACTACAACCATGTATAGCATTGTTGGACATAAAGAGATAAACACAATCCTGATCTAAAGATAGGCCATTGAGTCTTTCCCCACCCCTATAGGGACTTAGTTTCTTTAATATATCTTTGAAACCATTGGGATCCCCACCCTATAACCATATATAGCATTGTTGGGCATAAAGCAGATAAACACAATCATGATGTAAAAATAGGCCCTGGGGTCTTTCCTCAACCCATAACCATATATAGCATTGTTTTATTTCAACAAATATAGGTATTAATAAATAGAACATGAACATTATTTTGATGTTTGGTCAAATCCAACCAGGTGAGGGATACAGGCCCTATAGGCCTCTTGTTCTTAGTTTTATGCGCTTTCAAGGTTTTATAAAATACAGTGACATTTTGTAAATTGGAACACAAATAGGAGGAAAGATACTAAAAAAGTAAAGAAAATATCAAACTTACATAAACATAAACATGAACTGACGAGAATCATACGATGGTGGGTACCAAGATCTCTAAAATCTCTTGTGCTGTATTTACATATAAGATCGAGATTGATTATTACTTGTAAATAACTAAAAGATATTTTGGAGTATTCTTTATTTAATTTCAGAATGTCAGCAAGAAAAGGGATTCCAGTAAAGCCAGTCTAGATTCTTCTGAATCTGCAAATTCTCCTTCAACCAAAATGCCACGTTTAAATTCTCAGGATGAGGGATCATAATAGATGATGTATGTGTGTGACTGGCCAATCACAGCATTTCTTACAAATCAACCAGCAATTGGATGTGGCAGAAGTGGAGAAGCTAAAGTTGAAGTTACAGTGCTTCTCTTTGGCTGATTTTCAGAGAAGAATTGCAGTTTTATTGATGTACATGGTTGACAAATAGTTGCCATGATGCTTTTTATTTTATTTTGATAATTATAAATATATCCATTGTGTATACACCCTGTAGCTTACAGATTTTTTTATGAATTATTCATGTAAGTGATATAATTAGTTGACTGAGTATATTTGCATCTTCTCTGAGGATCATATGATTTCAAACTAAGATCTTAATTGATAGAAAAAGATATGTTCTATCAATCATATTAAGTCATTGATAACTACCACTATCCAATAAGTAAGAACATGCTGTAGGATCTGGTCAGGTTGTAAAGGACAGGTGGTGTCTGTTGGTTAAGATGGAATGTTATGGACATATGTATAGGATAAATGGTTTTTGTCAGATATGTATATATGTATGATATAAATGTCTGTCGAACAGATTTCTGTTGAATACTGGTACTAGATAAAAGAAAGACATCGGTATGAAAAATTTTCCATCAATGAACACATTTGTTAGATGGTATAAGATGGTGTTTGTCAATCAAATTAGTAAGCAAGATCCCCACACTTGTAACGTAGGAAGTTTGTCCTTGATTTCCCAGATTGGTAACCAGCAGGGTTGGACAGAATGGTAAAACAAGGCTTTTCTGAAACCATCAAAAAGTATTTCTCAAACAAATATCTTTTTACATCTGATATGAATTGTATGTGTTGGATTATTTTTTTCTGTGTCATTTTTTTTTCTTCTTTTTTTTTTTAAAGATTTCTGAAGACAGTATTGGTTTATATTGTAAATGTGGTGTACGATGTGACTGATTTGGAGTATACACTGTATGGACTTTACACAATACCAGTATTCTATATTGAACAAGGGTTAAATCAAATCATTGATGAATGCAATTTGAGACGAGATGAATGTTATACAAGAAAATGGCAACTTGAAAGGCTTGCTATGTTGGATCAGTTTAAATTGTCAGTTAAAGATTCACTTGTTTTGCTAATGTGTGGGATTTGATTCAAAGATATTTAGCTGTGGATTTTCCTACTACTATGTTTTATGTGGGTAAAGAAGTTTGCTGTTAATTAAGCCTACCTGTGTATATACTACATGTTTAATTAGAAGTTGCTGAATGTATGGTTGGGTATCTCTGAATTTCAAACTTGAAGGAATTAATTTATGTTTTTGACTGCTTATATTTAGGAATTATTTTTCTGAAAAAAAATGCTTCAAAATGTCATTGTGAATTTGCTTACAAAATTGATTGCTGGAATCCCACTTCATTTTATATAATTTTTGGCTATATTACTAATATTTCCTGCACATTTGATATTGATAACAGAGAATTCTGGACTATCACATGTGACATCTTGTATTAATTCATATTCCACTCAAAATACAAGCCTTACATGCATGTATGAAAAATCGGACAAATGCTAAATATTCTTTAGCTTTCTTCTAGTCTGTAAATTGATGAAAATCTAATGAAATTTTTGATGAAACAAAATTAAGAATATCAAATGAAATATAAGGAATCTAGTTTATAATTTTTAAATTTATCAATTGTAATGGATTTCATCCGATACTCATAATTACACTGCGATAGTTGGGCCATGGAAAATGCTAAGAAAGGAACTGTTTAAACCTGTTTATAAAGTTAATGTATGATGTTTTCCCAGATAAGTGATTGCATGTGACAGTGTAATCTATATGCATGGACGTGTAAGGATTGTTTGTGTGATTCTGGTGACAATTTATATGCAATGTATGCTGCACATAATTATGTTGTTAGGTTTCAAAAACTTGTACATTTTGGACCAATTGATGAAATTAAACCTCAATTAATTTTTTTTTTTTTTTGGTTTAGCAGTTTCCTTGGGGGAAAACAAAATGGGTACTTGTTGCTATACATTTTATGCTTTTGAGCTATTTTAGAATTATACACTTCAGAAAATTTTACAAGAGTAACCTCCCTTAAGCACCTTTTGTGTACAAAAGTGTTGCATTTGACAGTTAATTACTGATAGTAAAATCCAAATTACCATTAAAGATAATTTCACTTTCTAATGACTCAGCTCTATACATATAGAAAAGACAGCATGGATCCTTAATGTTATTGATAATGTTCCACGAGTTTTTATTGTGCTGGTTAAAATGTCCTCTATCAAGTCTGATGTGTTGGCGCATTTGTGATAATTCATTATTACTTTTGTGTAGATGAAAATATTGCAGAATAAATGTCACATCAGATGTCATATTGTTTATGATTTTATCTCCATCGTACCATTAGGTTTTAAGTAATACTATTTTATAAGACACAATGGGAAGTACATTTGTACAATATATGTAGTGATCAGAATTTGTTGTAAAATTTCCGTGCTAATCACGGATCTTACCAGCTTTGACATAATGAAATAGAGGACATCAGAAAGTTTTCTGTCTTCACACAACAAATTGACAATAATAGAACTTGTCTGAACAGTCACAAAACTGTTAAAATTGTCATCAACTTAAAATAGATTTCAAATGTCTATACTTCTTTCGACAAACTTTACAAGCTTTTTATGGGAAACAAATTAAATAACCTTTTAATAAAACATTCATTAACCTCTGAGTCAGATGATATAGTTTGTTGGGCACAACAGTTGATTCAGTCTGTGGGGAAAACTGTTAGACAAACACTTTATTAGGGCACAATCATTTAGTTATTATAAATGAGAGTCTTTGTCATGTGTTTAGCAGGATTTTTCTTATCTAGTTATTTGTTTAAACTTTCTTAAATTAATTGGCTGCTTTAACCTTTGTGTCTGTCCTTCACATTTTGATTTCAAATAATATTAACATAAAATCTCGTTTTATTAGACCTTTTTTCCAGTATAATACCTGTCCAGTAAGATCAGTCAAATGACCATAATATATCCTCTGTTAAATCTTGGACCAAATATACAATGTGATTTGTAAACATATTAGTTTTAAGATCATATATGATCCGATGAAATATAAGATTACAAATTTTATATGAATAATGATACAAATCTTAAGTAAATATACATTTTTACTTCATTTTGTATCTGAATGCAAATCAATATTTAGCGATATGGAATATAGCAGGGAATATTTATTGCTGATCGTTTTCATTCAAGTTTATTTCATATTGTTAACATTTTCTTAGGCTGATACTCTGTTGTGAGAAATTAACATTATATGATGGTACAAGACCATGTATGTTAGATAACATAGCTCTGGACGAGGGACGAACGATTTCTGACACATGGTCTGGACAGCAGCTCTGGACGATAGACAGACAATTTCTGACAGATGGTCTGAAGAGCAGTGTAGGCAGGTATGAATATTCATTCTACATGTGAATAAGAAATTTATTTTGTCACTTTACACTTTCATAGTTTCATGGCCATATCTTCTATAATAGTCAGGAATTAAGTTGGATTTGTTTTGGAATCAAATCATTTATCTTAAGGATGTTGATGGAACATTTGTTCTGTTTGTCAAGGAAAAGCTGGACCTGAAGTTGAAATATATCATTGTTGCGACAGTTGCTGAAATATCAATATTCTGATAATTTCAAATAAGATCTTATGTCATGTATACTTTCAATATTTTTTGGGTGGTTTAAACTTAAACAAATTGTGATTAGTTTAATCTTAAACAAGTTGTGATTGGTTTAAATCTGAAACAAAATGACAGATAAGTTTAGTGTGCCTGGTAAGAATACAAATCAGATTGTTATATTATAGTACATGCACCACCAGAAAGAATACCATTTTGGCCCTGTAATTTTTTTCCAACATTTTTGCTGATATCTGATTTTTTAGTTTTGCACATTTGCTTAATATATCTGCATCAAGTATATTTACTTAGGGGCAATTTTTTTGTAACAACAGTAAATGAATGTTCAACCTTTGTTGATAATTCCAGTAAAACTATCAAAATGCATCAATATTAGTTGTGTTCATTACTTTCAATTCATTGATGATGTAAATGAATAAATATTCATCAACCAATCAAATGCTCTGCTTGGTTCAAGATAGAAAAATAAGGAGTAAAATGAGAATGTTTTTAACAGAAAAGAAAAAATATTTTTTTCAAAATAACACTTTTGTTGGTTGTGAGAGAAGTTACTACTGTAACATATATGTAAATATATGTAGCCAATATTGTGGTAATCGTACTGTTGTTTTCAGCAAACAACAAAAAGTTATTTTTAGAAAAAGTATTTATCATATGCCAGATAAATTTTATAAAAAAAGAGACAATCTGATTGTTCAATATAATTCTATACCAACACTTACTTTTTTAAAAAAAAGGCCTGTGGAATGACAATTTCAAGGTGGTTCCATCATATTTCCACGTATTAGGGTACAAAAAAAGGAGGTAGAATTAGATATCTGATTTTGATTAGTTAAAAAAAAAAAAAATCCTACAGTGACTTAGTGCATGAACAACAAAACTAATTTGCCTCTTAGTGTAGTGAGCATTATTGTTAATAAGAGCTACAGTTATGTAATTGTCTGTATCAGTGTTATGGCAGTAGATGCTTATACAATGCTATGTGTTTTATGCAATACTTTTTAACAGTGTGATTGGATTACTGTGTCTAGGACTAACCGAGATAAGTTAGCACAATGCACCAAATACTGACAAAGGTCCAAGTCAGAACTTTGTGAGAATTTCTAGGCAAGAATGTATGCAAACTTTCAGGTAAGAACGGATGTTGTGCATGGGCAAGGTTTGAATTGATAAGAAGTTCTGGCAGCAAGGCAGAAAATTTTGTAAAGTTCTTGGCAAGGTCCAAGTGAGGACTGTGTGCAAATAGCTGTGCACAGTGAAGTCAGGATTTATGTACAGAAATTTTGCAAGGCCCAGAGCAGGACTTTGTGAGAAGTTCTTCGCAAGGTCAAAGTGAGGACTTCATGCAAAGAACTTGGAAAGGTCCATGACAGAAATTTTTGTGAAGTTCTGGGCAGGGTCATTGTCAGAACTTTATACGAAGAAAAGCTGATAATACTCTTGGTCTACAGTGCAAGTGTTGATTGACGGTTGGCACAAGAATCTTCCTAATCAGCCTGTATTTTTTATTAAGATGTTATTGTTAATCATCAGTACCTACAATGTTTATAAGTATGTAGCTATTATCCATTTTAGAGCATATCTACACCATAATTTCATGTACAGTATTTTTGATCTGTTAAATTCCTATTGTGGCTAGTTTTATAGTTTATTGGATTGACGGCCAGGCTTTATAATGGTATGTATGATACTATGATTGAATACCTAGAGAAACAATGGTTTGAATGACATGTCTCGTTACGTACAACTCACTATAAACACCAATCCTTGTATCTCCTTCCCTCCCCAAACTCCTTTCCACAGACATGTCAGTTGGAATACACAATGTATTGTAACAGTTATTTATTGTAACATACCTGCAGACAACACCTTAACATGTACATGTACTTCATATTTTCTACTTACCTTTTCTAAGTTTTGCAGTGTAAAAATGAAAGCAGAGAGATCTGATCAGTGGCGTCGGTATGGATTGACATTGAAAGTTTAAAAAAAAAAACCAGATTAAAGAATAATTTCCAAAATGGAATTAGGTAATAGTGCAGTTGTAAATGAATATTTTTATTAATTTTGTAAATTAGAATGATTGTTGCTTGCAGCTTAGTTTTCCTCAGTAAATGCATGAAACCATACCAAAAATTATATCATATTTTTATAAATGAAACATCCTAATTTTTTATTGGTTTAAAACATTATTTGCAGACATAAAAAAATTAAATAAACAATGAAATTCATCTTTAGTATTTAAAGTTAAAAAAAGATAGGAAAAAATCTTTATATGGATTAGTAACGTAAAAGAAGAGAGACACTCTGTTTTAAAGAATAGTGTTCTTTCCCCACTCAATATGCATTCTGAAATATGTAGTAATTCTACCAAGACTTTTCTTGCTACACACAAGTCCTCATCACAACAACTTTCTCTTAAACATATCAACTAAATCTTACAATTTCAGTGTATGAAATTTATTCCTTCAAGACTTCTAACGTCTTGTACACTAACCGCTAAACAACAGCTATAATTATACAGTGCTAAATTTACAACACTTGTCTACTGTAAGTGCTGATTAAACTGGTGTTTGGCCTGTTGCTACCTGTGTATTCCTGGCCCCAGCCTCTGTACCAGCGGATGGCTTGTTTTCTGTCTCTGTATATCTCTGGAATAGCTGGCCGGTGTATAGTCTGGGATTAACAAGTGTATAGAATCTGATGTATAATGTCATAATTTGTATGGAATTGGAAGGGAAATAAATCTGAGAAGCGATGTGAAAGCTTTAGACTTATCATTGACTGAGCTGTAGACGCTGAGCAGCTCACCCTTCCAAAACACTTATACTTATTCTACATGTATGCTTTAGACTTATTGACTGAATAACCTATAGACTACTTGGACTTATTCTACAAGTATGTGAGATCTGGAAGCATTAGGCTTATTATTGACCGTCTAAGGTGTATACTCTAAGCAGCTCACACCCCCGAAACACTTGGACTTATTCTACATGTACGTTATCAAGGTACTCCGTGTATATGTTCATTGCTCTCGTTTTATCGTTTTTAGCTCATCTGCCCGAAGGGCAAGTGAGCTTATGCCGTGGCGCGGCGTCCGTCGTCCGTCCGTCGTCCGTCCGGCGTCAACTTTCCATTCAAGCAACTTCTTCTCAATAACCAAAAGGCCTAGAGACATAATATTGGGCCTGTAGCATGCTGGGGTGAAGGGCTACCAAGTTTGTTCAAATGAATGACCTTGACCTTCATTCAAGGTCACAGGAGTCAAAAAGGCTAAAATCTTCAAACGACTTCTTCTCAACAACCAACAGTCCCAGGGAGTTGATATTGGGTCTGTAGCATGCTGGGGTAAAGGGCTACCAAGTTTGTTCAAATGAATGACCTTGACTTTCATTCAAGGTCACAGGAGTCAAAAAGGCTAAAAAAAAATTAGACGACTTCTTCTAAATAGCCAAAAGACCCAGGGACTTGATATTGGGTCTGTAGCATGCTGGGGTGAAGGGCTCCCAAGTTTGTTCAAATGAATGACCTTGACTTTCATTCAAGGTCACAGGAGTCAAAAAGGCTAAAATCTTTAAACGACTTCTTCTCAATAACCAAGAGTCCCAGGGACTTGATATTGGGTCTGTAGCATGCTGGGGTGAAGGGCTACCAAGTTTGTTCAAATGAATGACCTTGACTTTCATTCAAGGTCACAGGAGTCAAAAAGGCTAAAATCTTTAAACGACTTCTTCTCAATAACCAAGAGTCCCAGGGAGTTGATATTGGGTCTGTAGCATGCTCGGGTGAAGGGCTACCAAGTTTGTTCAAATGAATGACCTTGACTTTCATTCAAGGTCACAGGGGTCAAAAAGGCTAAAATCTTTAAACGACTTCTTCTCAACAACCAACAGTCCCAGGGAGTTGATATTGGGTCTGTAGCATGCTGGGGTGAAGGGCTACCAAGTTTGTTCAAATGAATGACCTTGACCGTCATTCAAGGTCACAGGAGTCAAAAAGGCTAAAATCTTTAAACGACTTCTTCTCAATAACCAAGAGTCCCAGAGGCCTAATATTTGGCTTGTAGCATGCTGGGGTGAAGGGCTCCCAAGTTTGTTCAAATGAATGACCTTGACTTTCATTCAAGGTCACAGGAGTCAAAAAGGCTAAAATCTTTAAACGACTTCTTCTCAATAACCAAGAGTCCCAGAGGCCTAATATTTGGCCTGTAGCATGCTGGGGTGAAGGGCTCCCAAGTTTGTTCAAATGAATGACCTTGACTTTCATTCAAGGTCACAGGAGTCAAAAAGGCTAAAATCTTTAAACGACTTCTTCTCAATAACCAAGAGTCCCAGGGAGTTGATATTGGGTCTGTAGCATGCTGGGGTGAAGGGCTACCAAGTTTGTTCAAATGAATGACCTTGACTTTCATTCAAGGTCACAGGAGTCAAAAAGGCTAAAATCTTTAAACGACTTCTTCTCAATAACCAAGAGTCCCAGGGAGTTGATATTGGGTCTGTAGCATGCTTGGTGAAGGGCTACCAAGTTTGTTCAAATGAATGACCTTGACTTTCATTCAAGGTCACAGGGGTCAAAAAGGCTAAAATCTTTAAACGACTTCTCAATAACCAAGAGACCCAGGGAGTTGATATTGGGTCTGTAGCATGCTGGGGTGAAGGACTACCAAGTTTGTTCAAATGAATGACCTTGACTTTCATTCAAGGTCACAGGAGTCAAAAAGGCTAAAATCTTAAAACGACTTCTTCTCAATAACCAAGAGTCCCAGAGGCCTAATATTTGGCCTGTAGCATGCTGGGGTGAAGGGCTCCCAAGTTTGTTCAAATGAATGACCTTGACCTTCATTCAAGGTCACAGGAGTCAAAAAGGCTAAAATCTTTAAACGACTTCTTCTCAATAACCAAGAGTCCCAGGGAGTTGATATTGGGTCTGTAGCATGCTGGGGTGAAGGGCTACCAAGTTTGTTCAAATGAATGACCTTGACCTTCATTCAAGGTCACGTCGATCAAGTATGCTTAAATCTTTAAATGACTTTTAGTGAAAAGCCAAAGTGCAGAGAGACATTATATTGGTCCTGTAGCATGCTTTCAAATAACTGCAGGATCCATATATGAAAAGATCACTGCATTGCAGGTGAGCGATTTGGGCCCATTGGGCCCTTGTTTAATTATAACATATTTACAAATGACACCGATACAAATTAAGTCTCAGTATTACCAAAAAAAAAAAAACTAAATGTTGCAGCTGTTTCACCCTTCTAGGACTCGTTAGTCACGCCAAGGGCCCGAACGAGTTGAGACCTAGGAAGCGACAGAGGAAACTTTAAAAAATCGGAATTTAGACAATAGAACAAGATCTTATATATGAATAAGAAAAAGAGAAGGACAAAAGTTACATTTATACTGGTCCAGTGCAGGTCTAGCAAACTATCAGCATCTCAAATGCTGTCTCGGTTTCATCTTGTTTCTTACCAGCCGGGCATCCAATTACAATAACTAATATATATTTTCCCTTTGATCAATATCAATATTGACATGCTATTTTTGTGAACATGTTCACCAGCCCAACCAAGTGGATTCTCCAGTTTCCTCTCATAGTCAGTACTCGTTCAGACAGTTCTATCCTGTATCTGACCAAGATAACCTTTTTTGTGAAGACCAACGATAGTCTGTAGATACCAATTGTATATCGGGTTTTTATCAATACGTTACTCATTATCTGCTGTTTACACTTGATTACATACTCTTTACAGTAATCTACTGGCAGATATCATTTATATTGTTTACGCGTCAGGTTAATCTAATTGTCTGCCTAAATCTGTCCCATTTCGAAATAAACAATGCATGAAGCGTTTTTCATCTATCTCTTCTCGAACATCCAACAACAATAAAATAACTCATTTCTGTCGTTTGTTTCCAAAATTAATGGGATGTGATACCGAAGAAATAATGACCTTCACCAAGTCCAGAATATAACTGGCACAGAAATCTAACATAACCTTTGGTATAGCGAACTTTAATGATCATGTTACCGTACAGCAGTATTTATATTGTTTACCAATGTATATTTACATTTGCTTCGCATTTCCCCATTGACACAATGCTTAGAGGCAGTTGCCACCATACGCCTATAACACCCAGTGGGTCATGTGACATTAAAAAATGCGGGGTTTTTTTGTGTTGGTTTAGTTTTTTTTCCAATGTTGACAAAAATGGTAAAACAATGTAAATATAAGTATTGAACAGTGATTTTAATGTTGTTATAGTCGACTATAACAACATTAAAACTACTGTTCATTGCTTAAATGATACAGTCTCTATACAGTCATAAGTTGTCCCTGTAAATTCGGGGAAAGGATTGTACAAAAAGTGTGTACAGCAAGCGTCTAGAGGGACGTGTATCTCTACCACAAGGGGTTCCTGTAAAGTCACAGAAATGATTGTACAAAAAGTGTGTACAGCAAGCGTCTAGAGGGACGTGTATCTCCATCACAAGTGGTTTCTGTAAAGTCACAGAAAGGATTGTACAAAAAGTGTGTACAGCAAGCGTCTAGAGGGACGTGGATCTCTACCACAAGTGGTTCCTGTAAAGTCACAGAAAGGATTGTACAAAAAGTGTGTATAGCAAGCGTCTAGAGGGACGTGTATCTCTACCACAAATGGTTCATGTAAAGTCTCAGAAATGATTGTACAAAAGACACACAGGAGAATGGCGTCTTTAGATCTATAGTAGTAGATTCAGTATAACATAAACGACAGCTGTATCGTGTTTCTGGGATTCGTCAGTGATGCCAGGGGCCAACAAATCCAAAGAGAAGTCAGGAATACATACATGTATATTAACAAGAGCTGTTGGAGAACAGCATAGCTCGTCTCGCAAATGTTTGTCAATAAATAATTAAAATATATTAATTGGAATGGTTTCGCAAATTGCATTAATAATATTTATATTGTTTACTTGATCAGATTATGTTTTGTGAATTCATGCAATTTTCAAAACCATACCAATTTATATATATATAAAGTTATTTATTGACAAACATTTGGGTCACAAGCTATGCTGTTGTAGATTAAATGAAGATATTAAACACAAATGTAATTGCTTTTGGACATATTTCTTCAATTTTTTGGCAACATGTCCTAATGAGAGTTGTCTCCCTTGAAAAATGTGGACCAGTATAAATTGTCTATTGTGACGTTTTCATATTGTTTTATATTCAGTTTCACCCCAAGAAAGGATAGTGTAACTCCATAGGAACTCTTTTACCAAATATCAGCACCCTAGTACTATCATAAAGTGATGTGTTAAAAAGCTTTCAACATTTGCACGAAAATTTTTTAAAAAATGTGTTTTTTCCTCAAAAAAATATTTAAGTTTAACTCAGGAAAGGGAAAGTTTAACCCCAACAGGGAACCTAATACCATGTTTTACTATGCCTTTCAACACTCACAATATAAACTTACGCAAAGTCAAAAGATTTAAAAACAAAAACAAAAAAAAAACAGATTTAAAAAGAAAAAATCCAAGTTTTACTCCAGGAAGGGATTGTCTTACTCCATAGGGACTCTATTGCCAAATATCAGCACCCTTGTACAATTATAAAGTGATGTATTAATACCTTTCAACACTTGCACCAAAAACTTAACGCAGAAATATTCTAAGTCCAAAAATTTGAAAATTCTGGTTTTTTCCCAAAAAAAATCTTTTAGTTTAACTCCGGCAGAGGATAGTCTAACCCTAGAGGGACTCTATTGCCAATTATCAGCACCCTAGTACAATTATAAAGTGATGTATTAATACCTTTCAACACTTGCACCAAAAACTTAACGCAAAAAAAATTCCAAAACCTGGTTTTTTTCCAAAAAATCTTTTAGTTTAACTCCGGCAGGGGATAGTTTGACCCCCAAAGGAACCATATTCCCATAAATTACTATGCCTTTCAACACTTGCACCAAAAATTTTACATTTTGAAAACCAACGCCGACGCCGGAGTGACAACATAAGCTCTCACTCTTCTTCGAAGAGACGAGCTAAAAAGAGGCAAAATACACGTTTGTTAATCTCACGATGAAATTACTTTAGTATTTTTGGACACTTGATAACACACCAAGAGATAACGAACGAGATGCCAAGAGGGCCTGTATCGATCACCTAGTATTGCAGTGATATTTCTACAGAAGAGGAAGATTTTTCAAGAATTTGTTATATTTCCCATATCGGGTTCCGTCCCTCAGGCCCATGGGGGCCGTAGACCCACTATTATCTCCTTCACCCAAGAATGTTTAAATTGAATTCAGTAAAATATTAATCCACTAACTCGTTTATGTCTAATACTTAGTAGCTATTTTCAGGAAAATTTAACAGACGGAAGATGGACAGACGGACGGACGGATTAAGAATTAACAAGTGGCATGCAGAGAAAGAAAGATAAAGAATGTTACTCATACTGTTACTCAAACACGGGATATTACTCATACTGTTACTCAAACACGGGATGTTACTCATACTGTTACTCAAACACGGGATATTACTCATACTGTTACTCAAACACGGGATGTTACGATGTTAGATATATCTGGTAGATATACTAGTAGTGTCCTATTTGTTTATAACCCTTACTTGTTTGTTTACCGACCAATATCAGAACTAGGACATATTGATAGTGTACAGGAGATACAGAACTAATTTGTTAAATAACGACGTGAATGCTGACCTGTTTTACAATGCTATCAAAATAGTTCATTATGATAATACTATATCTACCAACTATATTTATGTAATTTTGATACTGCTTAAACTTATCCTGTTACATCAAAACTTATATACATACACCTATATTGTCAACATATGACTAATGCCAAAGAACATCCTGCGTAACCCTTTTCCGATTTTGTAACAAGGAAGATGTCCCTTAGAGTTTTTGTACTTGAAATGTGTTTGTTGACAAGCCTAGTAGTTCCGCTGTCACCAGACTGGTTCCCGTTATTAGAATGTGACTACCTAGATTTGTATGGCGGGGGTCGACGTGACCTAGATTTGTATGGCGGGGGTCGACGTGACCTAGATTTGTATGGCGGGTGTCGTCGTGACCTAGATTTGTATGGCGGGGGTCGACGTGACCTAGATTTGTATGGCGGGGTCGACGTGACCTAGATTTGTGTGGCGGGGGTCGTCATGACCTAGATTTGTATGGCGGGGGTCGTCGTGACCTAGATTTGTATGGCGGGGGTCGACGTGACCTAGATTTGTATGGCGGGGGTCGACGTGACCTAGATTTGTATGGCGGGGGTCGACGTGACCTAGATTTGTATGACGGGTGTCGTCGTGACCTAGATTTGTGTGACGGGTGTCGTCGTGACCTAGATTTGTGTTGCGGGTGTCGTCGTGACCTAGATTTGTATGACGGGTGTCGTCGTGACCTAGATTTGTATGGCGGGGGTCGACGTGACCTAGATTTGTGTGGCGGGTGTCGTCGTGACCTAGATTTGTATGGCGGGTGACGTCGTGACCTAGATTTGTATGGCGGGTGACGTCGTGACCTAGATTTGTATGGCGGGTGTCGTCGTGACCTAGATTTGTATGGCGGGTGTCGTCGTGACCTAGATTTGTATGGCGGGTGTCGTCGTGACCTAGATTTGTATGGGGGTGTCGTCGTGACCTAGATTTGTATGGGGGTGTCGTCGTGACCTAGATTTGTAAGAGGCTTACCCTGCTGGATCACATGGTCTTTTCTCCTTGTACATTTTCAAGATTCTCCACGCAAATGTTTTGTTGATATTTCGTCTTCGTTTTTTACTTTTATCGACTATGCGTTTGAATTACGGTCCCTTTATTATGTCGATATTTTCAGAAAACTGTTTTTGACCAAACACTAACACATTCAGTAGACGAAAATATCTTATAGTTAATAGTTTGTAAACAGGATGTTTATGTATTGATGAAGGAATTAACTTATTAATTGTGTGTTTATCGCCCCAAGACATTTTGAGGCAAGGTCTACTTGTAGTAGTTGGTGACGTCCTCAAAGATCAAATTAAGGGATGTCCGTCGCAGGCCATCCAGAGCAATTACAGAAAAAAGTGTCATGCTCAAGGATATAATAACGACAGTGCAGATCTCGGCCAGTTTGTTTCTCAGAGTCCCAAGATACACAACCCAACACGGGTAGGGAGCGTCGAGTCACGCACCCTGAATCTTCACCTGAGATTATGTAACTCTAACTGACTGCGCTATCGTGGCCTACTTTTTAAGGAGATTTTTTTTCTATAGTAGATGGCTAAACAAATAAAACTTCTCAACTCTTCTAGGTAAGTGAGTGTTTTCCATCCAAAAATCTTGGCAGTTTTCTCTAGGTCAACCTCAACACCATCCTTAGACACGACGAAGCCTAGCTATGAACACTTCTTGGTGATATCTTCAATCCATGTTCTCTGAGTCTCTGGTACTCTTTACCGCGTTGTTCCAAATGTTCCTCGTAAGTTGAAGAGAACACAATCAAATCACTTAAGTAAATAAATTCGATGGATCCAATATAGTCACCCAAATACTCCTCCATTATGCGTTGGTACGTTGCGGGCGCGTTAACCAACCCAAATGCCATTCTGTTGAATTCCCATAAACCATGTGGCCCATAGGTAAATGTAGTCATGTTCTTCTAAAGTCTCTACCTGGCGGTACCTAGCCCGAGTTTCCTCTGGCCCTGACACCATGTCTAAACCACACATGTTGTGAGGGCCAGAGGAAACTCGGGCTAGGCGGTACCCAGTTTTCATGTCTAAAACGGTTAAATACTAAGCAAGATAAATATGTACGGAATGAGCGGAAGGATGATGATGACACCGTTGTAGGATCAGTATGTTGGCATTGTGGTCAGCAAGGACACGTGCGAATTGGATGTCGGGTCATCATCGACCATTCTAAGAAGGCTTTAATCGCCAAGCAGCAGGACATTTCCCCAAATTTCCAGAATATCTCAACAGAAGTCGACCGTGGCTGTTGAATTAGTTGGGATAGGTAAAGAGGCGACCATTTCTGTTGAAGGACGGGATGACTCAGCCTTATCAGACACTGGTTCCACAGTCTAAAATTAATTGACAATTACTCATTTTAATCAGAGAGTAATAAAAAAATCCTATAGCAGGTATCCCACCGGGTTGGATAAATATTGACAGTTAAAACAGTAGATAACACACGTACATCACAGCGGTGACCTGATACAAGGCCATCCCCTCTCCTCAGGAGGCCGCGTGGCTCGGTTATTGTAGTATTATGATATTATACAACTCCTGCCGAAAATGCTGAACACATGGGGTTTTACATAATTTCGTTAGCATTGGTACATATGTAATAATGGAAACTTATTTCTAAAGTGTCTATTATGAAGCCATATATGATTTTATCTAACGGTAGTATGTTCCATCTTTTTACATACACAAACCAGAGACCTATATAGGTCTCTGCACAAACGTTCAATTACCCGGTATCCTGTGAGTAATTTTTCTCGTTTTCTAAGTTACTTTCTGCATCTTGTTGATGCAGTCGTTTCTCCTAATGAAAAAAAAAACTTATTTTGAAACGTAAATAATGTATTGCTGTTTTGATATTTTCAATGGATACTATTTTCGCTATTTGCGAGTATGAAATAAAGTCGTGAAAATGAAATACCTTGAAAATACAATGATTACGGAAAATTATAGTCTGTTTCATCCTTCCTGAGGGAACAAATTTGTTCGCTTAGAATTTCTAAAATAAACCTTGACTAAACTTGAATTTCAGTTCACACGCATGCGTAGTAACTGTAGCATGTCGGTTTTGCTCGATGCCATCGTCATTATCGGGAGCAATGCAATGTTTTATTTTTCAAAGATGTTATTACAGATATAATAAGACGAGGCCATAGACTCATGGACACACACCTACCCACAGTATCCCCATACATACTAAATCTCACACTTCATCATCACACTCTGATCACGTAACACGGCTATGTAATCATCAACTCTTCTGTATACTGGGAACCCTAGCATACATTAAAACAAACAATCATCCTCCATACTCAATCCTTTGTCATTCTCATTGATTAATGAATTCATATTGCTACCATTCTAAACATCATCAACAACTTAAGTTAATTTTATAACATTTAATATATTACTTAATCCTAAACCCATTTAACAGTACAGAGAAACGCATACATACATGTATAATTACTGCATGTGTCAATGCAGCACACTTATGTGATCATAGACATTTTCAGTGTTGTGATAGAAAATTACCAAGTGTCACATGTTCATGGGAAGACCTTGGTGCTTGTCATTGCCGTTAGTAAAATACGGTAGACTATGCATAGTTAAACATACCCTGCAGTATTAAGTGTAAAGGAACTGAACTTGATACGAACCTTAACCTGAAATGTTACTTAAGTGGTAGAGGATGCTGTCCCCAGTCAACCTTGAAGTAATAACCTGCCGTGATTATAGATGATAATATGTTTGCCGATACATTTACTCGTTTGTTTTAGCTGGTGTTATCACAGGATCACATGGCTAATGTACACCGTTACAGATAATGACTTGAATATCACCATTACTTTGATGTATCCCTACGATAATGTTTAGATGTCCTTTCATGTAGATTTCTAATTTAATTGTTTTAATAGGTGTACCAGTCATATCGTAATATGAAAAGACTGTCATACGAATTCATTATCATTAATACATACATTTTAAATAGAATATACATAAACATGACTTGATTAATAAAAAAGATTGACGCATAATTTAATAAATAAGTAGGTAAATCAACAGATACTGCTGGCAGAGACAGGTAAGCGCAGTCTGCTTAATGATGAATTCCGCAATGCAAATCTAGGTCAACATATATCCTGACTATACAACCATCTCATTACAGACAATACGAAAACAGTGACGCGGAAGCCATGCTTCAAAATCAAAATCGAAAAAAATGAAGGCATGCTTTGGAGATAAAGAAAGATTTACCCCTACGCCAAATTCAGCCAGTATATGGATTAGGAAAGTATAAGAAATATGACTGCCGGTGCACGTCATGTCGCAGAAACATATTTTGTTGACATAAAATGACAAAGGTTTAGTCGGTAAGTTTTACCAACTTATAAATGAATTCTCCCGTAATAATGACATAATGATATATACAAATCTTATAAGGAATGATACGGAGAGACAATGTAATAAGTTATAACTGACTAATCAGAAACATTATTTTTATGAGAGAGATAGATGGAGAGGGAGACAGGAGAGAGATAGATGAAGAGGGAGACAGGAGAGAGATAGATGAAGAGGGAGACAGGAGAGAGATAGATGAAGAGGGAGACAGGAGAGAGATAGATGGAGAGGGAGATAGGAGGGGGATGTCAAAAAAATAATTTATGTTGTGACGGAGGTTTCCAATCATTACCGACACAGACGACCCAAGTTGCAGTGTTCTCTTGTTCGCTACTTAAAGCCCCAGTCACACCGGACCTACGACCAGGTTACGACCTAGTTGCGACTGAAGAAAATCGGAATCGCAGGGAAATCGTAGCATGAGCGCACGACTAGTCGCAGTGGTCGTGGGTGATCGCACACGCAAAATCAGTCGCAGCAAGGTCGATGGTCATGTTCAAAACTTCTGACCTGCGATTCTAAATCGCAAGTGGTCGCAAAACGGTCGTACCACCAGTCGCACATGAACGCAGGACCAGTCGTGCATGATCGCGGGCCAAGTAGTCGCAAATTGGTCGTGCTACTGGTCGTGCCACTCTACGATTGGTGGTACCACCGATCGTACGACCTCACAATTGGTCGTACGATCAGTCAACGACCTCACAATTGGTCGTACGATCAGTCACGACCTGTCCCGAGTGTTTGCACGACCTTACGATCGGTCGCACCACCAGTCTTTACCTCGCAAACCACTTTCCTGGGTACAGGTAACAAAATGGCGGATATACAAGCAATGTTGTTACTGCAGCATCAGCAACAACAACTGGGTGCAGTGGCTGCCGCAGCACATCTACGGCGTCGAAACCAACGATATATATATATATATGATATATATATATGATATATATATATGATCGATCGACTGTCTGCGATTGGCTACGACTGATCGTGCGAGCAATCGCAGGTTGCCACGACTGATCGTGCGAGCAGTCGCATGTTGCCACGACTGATCGTGCGATTGGTCACTCATCGCACCACTCATCGCACGATTGCCTACGATTGATCTTGCGATCAATCTGCGACCAACCGCACCACCAATCGTACGATGACCTACCACCAGTCGTAGGACCAATCGCAGTATGCGATCGCGAATAGACATCGCAACAAACATTGCCGATCGGTTGTAACTCGGCCAAATCGCCCCCAATCGCACGATTCAGAAATCGTACGATCTGGTGTGACTATAGCTTAACTCGTACGTTTGGATAGGGAAGGACAAGAGTCAAGACCTATAAATTGGTTTAGATATATCTATCATTAAAGACTTTGTTTAATATATATATATATACATGTATAAGATATAACTGAAGGACATTTTGGGACAAGTTCCTTCAACTGATAAGGCGAGGAAAAGGAAAGGGGTTAAGAATGATAGCTAGTGGAATCTTCCCGACCTTTCTGGGGAATGTTGTGCAGCTTTGGCGATTTTCCTATTGTTAGTTCGAGCGATATTAGGAGAAATATTAGGATCACCCTTACAAAGAACATCTACGTTAACATATTAGCAGTGAGTGTTCTTCTTAAGTTGACATACAAGGGACAAATCAGGAAAAAATGAGAGCAATCTTCACAGGGATGCCTGCATTGACAATCAGACAAATCTACAATTAGCCCTAACAAATCGTTATTAAGTACACTTGCTCGATTTCTGAAGTCGGCTGTGAAGAATATTTAGCTTTCTAGAACCATAGCTAATAAACTGACTTTTTGTTTACTGCCATAGATTTGTTTACATTTAAGAATGCATAATGTATATGTCAACGTATTAGTGCGATAAATAATCCATGAATACTTATTATTTTTTAGTCAGTAACAGACATTGACAGGGAAGGCGACTTTAATCTACGATATCAACTTACATAGTCAGGGTGTCGGTACATTTGTATGGCCTCTAGTTGTTTATTTTACAGTTGGAGATATATATATATTCTATAACCTATTATCATCATAACATGGGCCTATTTACTTTATAATACCGTTTCACTATGCCATAACTTCTTATTCGGTGTTTCAATAGAATCCTATTGTGTATACACAATATAAAAGAAAATTATATAAGTAGGCCTATATCTGTAAAGTAAAATATTTGATGAACGTCATGAATACTTATATCAAAATAAGAAATGTTCATATATTTATCTGAAAAAGTCAACGTTAAAAATTGAAAATTAACCATTATGGACCTCTATTTTTTCCTTATTTAATAATTTAATCAGTTTTTCATGGTCAAGAATAGCGATCATTTACCTTGATAAGATAATATAAGTCAAGTATGTTTATCACAGGTGTGTAGTACCGATGTACGTAGCGTGAACTAAGTGTGACAGTTACCTATACATATCAAAGTTTACAAATGAGCGCTTCAGCAGACAGAGTTTGTGTGAACGCCATCGACAGTGTATAGACTGCATCTAATAAATATATATAAAACGACTTCTAAGATAGAGATATATATAGCTAATACCAACAAATCAAAAAAAAAGACACTGTCAAAACTAATCACTTATAAGACCAAATGTTACGTACCAAATATAGAGGCGGGCATGATAGATTATTTTAGGGATGCAATTACATTTAAAAGATAGAAAGACAGATAATGTATTTATAAGGTACAGATAATGTATTTACAAGGTTACAGATAATGTATTTATAAGGTTACAGATAATGTATTTATAAGGTACAGATAATGTATTTATAAGGTACAGATAATGTATATATAAGGTTACAGATAGTGTATTTATAAGATACAGATAATGTATATATAAGGTTACAGGTAATGTATTTATAAGGTTACAGGTAATGTATTTATAAGATACAGATAATGTATATATAAGGTACAGATAATGTATTTATAAGGTTACAGATAATGTATTTATAAGGTTACAGGTAATGTATTTATAAGATACAGATAATGTATATATAAGATACAGATAATGTATATATACGGTTACAGATAATGTATTTATAAGGTTACAGGTAATGTATTTATAAGATACAGATAATGTATATATAAGGTACAGATAATGTATTTATAAGATACAGATAATGTATTTATAAGGTACAGATAATGTATTTATAAGGTACAGATAATGTATTTATAAGGTACAGATAATGTATTTACAAGGTTACAGATAATGTATTTATAAGGTTACAGATAATGTATTTATAAGGTACAGATAATGTATTTATAAGGTACAGATAATGTATTTATAAGGTACAGATAATGTATTTATAAGGTACAGATAATGTATTTATAAGGTACAGATAATGCATTTATAAGTTTACAGATAATGTATTTATAAGGTACAGATAATGTATTTATAAGGTACAGATAATGTATTTATAAGGTACAGATAATGTATTTATAAGGTACAGATAATGTATTTATAAGGTACAGATAATGTATTTATAAGGTACAGATAATGTATTTATAAGGTACAGATAATGTATTTATAAGGTACAGATAATGTATTTATAAGGTTACAGATAATGTATTTATAAGGTACAGATAATGTATTTATAAGGTACAGATAATGTATTTATAAGGTTACAGATAATGTATTTATAAGGTACAGATAATGTATTTATAAGGTACAGATAATGTATTTATAAGGTACAGATAATGTATTTATAAGGTACAGATAATGTATTTATAAGGGTCAGATAATGTATTTATAAGGTACAGATAATGTATTTATAAGGTACAGATAATGTATTTATAAGGTACAGATAATGTATTTATACGGTTACAGATAGTGTATTTATAAGGTACATATAATGTATTTATAAGGTACAGATAATGTATTTATAAGGGTCAGATAATGTATTTATAAGGTACAGATAATGTATTTATAAGGGACAGATAATGTATTTATAAGGTACAGATAATGTATTTATAAGGTACAGATAATGTATTGATAAGGTACAGATAATGTATTTATAAGGTACAGATAATGCATTTATAAGGTTACAGAATATGTTTTTATGTGGTTATAGATATTGTCTTTATAAGGTTACAGATAATGATAAGGTTACAGGTAATGATAAGGTTACAGGTAATGATAAGGTTACAGGTAATGATAAGGTTACAGGTAATGATAAGGTTACAGATAAGGAATTTTCGCGATTTTTTTTTTAAATACACTTGCATTATACACAATGCATAATTTCCAATATATATAATTGTCAGGTAGTAATAGCGATAGTACAGACAAGTAAATTGTCGAATTTTCGAGGAGGCAATCTGCCCCTTTATTAAGACACAGGTAAATTACAAACAATCACATATAGACATAGAACATGGAACAGTTACACACATATAGTGGCTATAAACAACAATACATATCGTTATGTTATGAAAACGATCCCCTCGGCCGATAAAATTAATTCGCCGAGGGTCTAGTATAATTAACATTTGCACGACGACATATTTTTTTTATGACACAACATATTTATTACAGTTTTGCACCACGTCATATTTTTTTTTTTTTTACATTTAACACCACGTCATTTTGGTTTTTTTACGTTTTACACCACGTCATTTTCTTTTTTAACATTTAACACCACGTCATATTTTTTACATTTTACATCACGATATATTATGTTTGTTTTTTAACACAACATACTTTTTAACATTTTGCACCACGATATATTTTTCCTTCTTCATGATCTAGTTTCGTGCTTAGCAATATACTGTTTTGTTACACGGTTTTCTACAGTTTTCCTCGGTATATATATAAAGTTAAAGATTTTAGTAACGGTGTCCTTTGTGCAATCCATTACGAATGCTGTTTTGTAAACTCTCTTTGTAGACTTGTACGTCACCGATGATTTCCATTTCCCTGCCTGCCACGTTTTTTATATGATATATAGTAGTATAAACTAGTACAAGGTATCAGATATGTGGCTCCCCAGGTTGTGCTGAATGAGGGACAACCCAGTGGCGTGATATCAGGGCGAGGGCATGGCGTGATGCCTTCAGCCGAGATAAAGACTTCGACGTCACGGCCACGCCATCGCTTGTATAGACGTCACTTCCGTTGCCTACGTTTGTGGGAACCATGTCCATATATCCACACGGTCACTGTGGCCATTTGTCCTGATAACGGATTCCTATATGGCTTATTTATAAAACTGGTCTCACGTACTTGCTCCATTTTACTGGGTCGATTGCCTTTGTCCTAGCAGTCTATTTGTCCTAGCAGTCTATTTGATCAAATGTCGATTTCGAGGTTCTGGCTCGACTTCCTATCAGGTTATTTCCGTTTCCTCTTCCTGTCGTAATAAACGTACGATTGGAAAATAAATAAATGGAATATAGATGGGATGAAACAAGAAACGCCATTAACTACAAAACATTACACGTGTCCTGGTATCCAGGACAGATATATACGAATTTAATCACGATATTTTGTTGTAATTCCTTTTCCCAACATTGATTTAGAAGCTGGAATCCACTTTTTATCCAATGTAAGGTATATTCCGTAAATATGCTTATTTTGGTGTGCTTAAATTTAACCCCATATAAAACAACAAATTAATTTTTTTTTTTAAATAATAATACCAGCTTATATTTATCCTTCTTGTTGACCAAGAAGGATGCGTGTGAGGGGGTCTTACTGTGGTAGGAAGCCGAGGTACGCAGGTAAAACCCATATGGTCGAGCATTTGACTCCATACCTTTTCACTTCCGATTGGAAAATCGAACCCCGGCCGCCTAGGTGAAAGACAGTGCGTTACGACTGGCCATACGACAACCCTGACAATAATTTACCGCATCAACACAGCTGCCATTGAAAACAAATTGAAGTAATTGCAATTAATGCAATTATAATGAAGCTGAATACATTTGGAGAAATAAATCGCTCGAAAGAGCAGAGAAAAAGTAGCGCTAAAATATTATGTACTTTTACAGTGACTTATGCCAATGCAATTGTGAAACAATGGCTCGCTGTCACCTGACCCTGAACCTAACGTACCTTAACCTTGGCCGTTATGAAGGTACACATCTATCTTATGGACATAAAGGATACAGCCTTGATGAACATTTCAAGGGTAAACTTGCCATGGCCAAGTATACTGGAGTTGTAAGATGGATTATCAGAACATTAAAGACACACAGGTTACCAGACGTCTGAGTAAATAATCTTATCTTTATTACCCCGGGTTGGAGATACTGTTAATCAGAAGAAATCTCTTTAAGGATGTACTCCTCTGTCTGTGTAAGGCATTTTTTGTAATATTTAACAAAATATGGCCAATGTAATTAGCAAACACGAATCTGAAAAATGTATCAAAACCTTGACGTCTGTTGTTTATAGAACTTTTTCACAAAAATTAATAAATTACCAATTTGGCGGTCAATATGAAATTGTTATTTCTTGCCCTTCATGAAAAGTCCTAATTTTACCTTTTTGACTCTAGATTGATCACTCAAATGAACAGTGTGTGGCTGTTTTGAATTGCAGCGAGTTCATTTTTGAAGCACATCTTTGTATTACATTTCTGGTTTAAGCACTGGTTTTCTGACCCCGAAATTAAGAAAAATAACGCAAATGATAATGGGACAAAAAGGAAATACACAAACCTCTCATTTTAATGGCTGGTTTAGAAAGATTAAACTGTTTTCTTTTGATCTGCTAAATATTTGAAAAAGTTTGATAGCAGAACTTTTTTTACATCAAGCGTTAGATCTGCTGAAATATGAGTATTTTCCCATTGAAAATTAAGGGATGAGGGTAACTTTAATTACTATTCTGAGTTAAATGAACATGTTAAAGACATCTAACTTCCATAACTTAAAAGAAAGTACTATTTCTGTCAGTTCTGAAAACATCCGTACCTGACGATACATATGGAAGATAGTGTATGGATTTGTCATGTAAAAGATCAAAACAGCAAAATTCACTTAAAATCACATTTTATGTCAAATTGGTATGTATGAAAAATGAGCACAGGGACATATAATTCTTCTTGTATTTTCTGCCATACCATGAACTCCCATTTCCAAAAATGATTATAAGAAAAAACGATTTAAGATCGCAGAGGTGTACTACCTTATCAGTGTTATTTTATTGAGATGCTCCACAGGTATGTAATTGTTAATGAATATTAAGTAAAATGGTAATATAATCATCTGGAGTCGTATCAGAATAAACAAGGACCAAACGTTAGGTGTCGTATCGGAACAAACAAGGACCAAACGTCAGGTGTCGTATCAGAACAAACAACGACCAAACGTTAGGTGTCGTATCAGAACAAACAAGGACCAAACGTCAGGTGTCGTATCAGAACAAACAAGGACCAAACGTCAGGTGTCGTATCAGAACAAACAAGGACCAAACGTTAGGTGTCGTATCAGAACAAACAAGGACCAAACGTTAGGTGTCGTATCGGAACAAACAAGGACCAAACGTTAGGTGTCGTATCGGAACAAACAAGGACCAAACGTTAGGTGCCGTATCGGAACAAACAAGGACCAAATGTTAGGTGTCGTATCGGAACAAACAAGGACCAACAAACGTTAGGTGTCGTATCGGAACAAACAAGAACTAAATGTCAGGTGTCGTATCAGAACAAACAAGGACCAAATGTTAGGTGTCGTATCAGAATAAACAAGAACTAAATGTTAGGTGTCGTATCAGAATAAACAAGGACCAAATGTTAGGTGTCGTATCGGAACAAACAAGGACCAAATGTTAGGTGTCGTATCGGAACAAACAAGAACTAAATGTCAGGTGTCGTATCGGAACAAACAAGGACCAAACATCAGGTGTCGTATCAGAATAAACAACGACAAATTGTTAGGTGTCGTATCAGAACAATCAGGGACTAAACGTTAGGTGTCGTATCAGAACAAACAAGATTAAATGTTAGGTGTCGTATCAGAACAAACAACGACCAAACATTAGGTGTCGTCTCAGAACAAACAAGATTAAATGTTAGGTGTCGTATCAGAACAAACAACGACCAAACGTTAGGTGTCGCATCAGAATAAACAAGGACCAAACAATAGGTGTCGTATCGGAACAAACAAGGACCAAACGTTAGGTGTCGTATCAGAACAAACAAGGACTAAACGTTAGGTGTCGTATCGGCACAAACAAGGACCAACAAACGTTAGGTGTCGTATCAGAACAAACAAGACTAAATATTAGGTGTTGTATCAGAACATATAAGACTAAATGTTAGGTGTCGTATCAGAACAAACAACGACTAAATGCTAGGTGTCGTATCAGAACAAACAAGGACAAATTGTTAGGTGTCGTATCAGAACAAACAAGGACAAATTGTTAGGTGTCGTATCAGAACAAACAACGACTAAATGTTAGGTGTCGTATCAGAACAAACAAGGACAAATTGTTAGGTGTCGTATCAGAACAAACAAGACTAAATGCTAGGTGTCGTATCAGAACAAACAAGGACAAATTGTTAGGTGTCGTATCAGAACAAACAACGACCAAACGTCAAGTGTCTTATTAGAGCAAAAAAGGACCAAACGTTAGGTGTCGTATCAGAACAAACAAGACTAAATGCTAGGTGTCGTATCAGAACAAACAAGGACAAATTGTTAGGTGTCGTATCAGAACAAACAACGACCAAACGTCAAGTGTCTTATTAGAACAAAAAAGGACCAAACGTTAGGTGTCGTATCAGAACAAACAAGACTAAATGCTAGGTGTCGTATCAGAACAAATACGACTAAATGTTAGGCGTCGTATTAGAACAAACAAGGACTTAACGTTAGGTGTCGTATCAGAACAAACAACGACCAAACGTCAGGTGTCTTATTAGAACAAATAAGGACCAAACGTCAGGTGTCGTATCAGAACAAACAACGACCAAACGTTAGGTGTCGTATCAGAACAAACAAGGACTTAACGTTAGGTGTCGTATCAGAACAAACAAGGACTTAACGTTAGGTGTCGTATCAGAACAAACAACGACCAAACGTTAGGTGTCGTATCAGAACAAACAAGGACTTAACGTTAGGTGTCGTATCAGAACAAACAAGGACTAAACGTCAGGTGTCGTATCAGAAAAAACAAGCTTCAAATATGATAAGAATGCAGGAAAGAAGAATCAAGAAATGTTGATGTAAATGACATGTTTCTGGTTTATCTAGATTCCCTTATCTTGTCACCTATGATTCTAGTAAATAATGGAAAAGTAATAAACAATGTTTGACTTTAAAGAGCAGGTAGCATTGAAAACCCATTTATTGAAGACATCGGATCTTCGATATATCTTCCCAAACACAGTGCCCGTTTTCGAAATCGGTATGTAATTATATCGGTTCGATTATAACGATTAAGTGGAAGAAAATCATCAAAATTACAGAGAAAACAAAAGATTGAAGGGCATTTTTTTTCTTTGATTTTGTTTGGGTTTTTTTTGTTTGTTTTTTTTCTAACGTGTTAGTCGTTACTCTGGAAACTAGACCGATATTTTTCACACGTTTATCGTAGATCCTATGACCAACTTTGTTAAGATAACCTTTGATATGGTACTACTGTATATTACCCAAACAACACAAGACATGCACAAATGTAAATATTTCAATATAAAAAGTTACGATTATGGCCACCAAGCCTCCCATAGGAATTCGCAACATTTTTAGGCTTACTTTTCCTGTTTTGGATTTCGTCATTGATTTTTTTTTTTTTTTCATTTTTTGCCTTAAGCATTACCATCGACATCCTTGAAGGACAAAGGAGCTGAATGTTTGCCACCACGGTATTTCTTGCTTAAGTAATCTTCAAAGGCGTTATTCTCTTGTGTGTGTAGCAGACAAAATGTCGTACTATTGTACCTTCGACAGACACTCCTCGTCGCTATGACCATATGTTATCTTCACTGAACCACTCAGACTTTAGGACAAGGATGGGACACTTAGTGTTTGATACGGACGGTCCTCGCTCATTGATGTTATCACAACGACCGATTACCAGAGATAGCAGATCTGAATTCAAACAAAGCAATATCGAAAACATTACAAAAACAAAAGGTGGAGATGAAACAGTATTGATATTATCGCAAATTATTGTCTTCAAGACGCAAGGTCTCCAAAACAGTTGTTCTACTCAATGCTTCGTTAAGGGAACACAGTTTGTAATGAATGGGCCATATATGAGACATAGAGGTAAAAAGCGCCTCTATAGGGTAACAAACGCAGCACATGTCAAAACATCCAACTTAAAACCACATCCCACAGCCAGTGTCAATTTTTGCTGTAAGTCACTAGTATTTCTTAGTTCACCTAAAGTATCAGATGTGAACTTATGCGATGTAGTGTAAATGCTAGGTATTTTGTGATAATAGTTCTATAAGCATGCATTGGTGTTAATGTTGAATAGTTGTGATAATAGTCCTATAAACATGTTTTAGTGTAAATGTTATATATTTTTATGACAACAGTTCTATAAATATGTTTTAGTGTAAATGTTATACATGTAAATCTTGGGATAACAGTTCTATAAACATGTTTTAGTGTAAATGTAAAATGTTTTGTGATAATAGTTATTTAAATATGTTTTAGTGTAAACGTTGAATATTTTGTGATAACAGTTCTGTAGATATGTTTTAGTGTAAATGTTGAATATTTTGTGATGGCAGTTCTATAGATATGTTTAATGTAAATGTTAGTTATTTTGTGATAATAGTTCTTTAAATATAAATTGGTTTACATGTTAAATATTTTGTGATTATAGTTCTCTAAACATGATTTAGTGTAAAAGTTAAATATTTTGTGATAATATTTCTATAACTATGTTTAATGTAAATGTTAAATATTTTTCAAAAGTTACAATCTCGTTATTTGTTTTTCAAAAGTTACAAAATCACGAGCTTTAGCTTTATTTATAACTAAATAACTAATTAATATGCAAAACTGACGAATTCGGAAATATATGAAAATATTACAATTTATTACAAATCATAACAAAATAATAAATAGCTTTATTCTTTGAAAGCAATAAATTGATAAAAATCTATATATGTTTTCAAGAATATAACAAAACAACTGGGAACTACTTCTTATGCGTTATCATTTTCAGAACATTGTAAAGTGGCCTTCATGTGTTGGCCAATGAAAATGCATTAAACCAAGTGATTTCAAATAGTCCCTCTCAAAGGTCACCCTGTCAACCAATCAAAACGCATTAGAGTTTATTCCACGTGTGGTATAAACTGAATGTTATTCAACATTTGTAATGATTACACCCACCTATTCTGGTAGAAACATGTTTTAGTGTAAGTGTTAAATATTTTGTGATAACTGATATTGGAACAATCCAATTTAAAAGCAGTTTCGTTTTCGTTAAGCAATAAGTAAAAACGTTTACAAGTATGTCAAATGATGTGTTATTTCTTCATATGAAGTTAGGGAAACATGGACATTTGCCATATGTCATACATGTAGTCAGACAGTTTTATCAGTAATCAATTGGATTAGCTCAAATATGGACACGTCGTAAAGTTTTAGTTTAGATGGTTTTGGAAAATGGATTACTTGTTGTGACTGGAAAGATTATGCCAAGGTGGTCTATGCCCTTTCGTAGATATGCTTGACCAAATTTATTTGGAATGAACATATCCAAATATAGGACTAGGACTGGGTCATACAGATGTTATATATAACTGTAGATTAGGAGCATTGTTAGAACTTTGATAAATATACCTCTAATACACTATATTTACCTAAGATTGGTTACATTAATTATTCTCTACGGCTACTCTTGTTGTTGATATCAATTTATCTTTTTTCAAAGTAAGAATGGATATCAAATAAGACTTAAAAAAACTATTATTCTTTTATTTTACAAATATTGCGAAAAGCATAACTTCGTTAAAATACTTCTTATGGTATGTTAATAATGGCAAATCACAAAACAAATAGTTATATTATGATGGAGTGAAATGCAGCAAAGTTTACTGGAAAATAAAGAGGTATCTGCTAATGCTTTAAGATGTCAGCTTAATAAAAACCACATAGAATTTATCAGATAAATGTGAATTCAGAAAACCGGAATAAATTCTTATACAGTTTAAAAAAAATTAAGTAGTACATAAAACTGTAAATATCGAACATGTCTGGAGGTGTGTCAATACTTCCGACTGGGGGTGTGGCGGAAGGTCATTTTGCTGGAAGGTCGTCAATATTTTGGAGACTCCTATCAATGCGTCATTCGCGCTATGGCCAATATGATGATAAATGACCACCGTTAGGACTAGCACTGTGATAACCTTACTTACCCTTCTCGTTAAGTGACCCGCTGACACATTTTCCTTTTCAACCCGGTCTTAATTTACTACCAAATTCATAACATAAAGGTTAACTGATAATAAAGTAATATTTCAATTGCAAAAAACAAAGAAAGAAAAACATTTTATTCTCAAAGCGCATTTAGGAAACCATACCATAACTCGTAGCCTACTAAGCTAAAAATGTTATTGTTTTGAGAATAGGAAATACATTGTTTTAAATTTTATTAACGATATATTCCATTTTTTGTCCAAAGTTTCACTTTGAGAACGTCATATGTGTACGTCATATTGACAATCATATTTGTAAAAACACGACGGTTTTTGATTTTTGTGGATTTTTTTTTTCTTTTTTCTTTTTGATTTTTTGTTGTTTTTTTTTTTGTGTGCATAAATTGATTGATGATAACATAACACTTTATAAACGATCAATAAGAGAATACATGTATATTCTAATATGCGTTCTAATTACCAAATTAGCTATGAACGCACATGTTTCTTTCATTGATACACCAACAATCTATGGGGGTGTGTCATTGTATCAAACTTACTGGGGGTGTGTCAGAAGGTCATATTATTAGAGGGTCGTCAATGTTTGAAATGGAAACGCTACTGCTATCAATACGTCATCTGTGCTTTGTCCATTCCCTGTTGATGAATGGCATGTTCTCGTAACTAGCTCCAAGACACGCTTGGAATAGTGAGAGTAACTCTGGTACGAAGCTCATTACTGACCCCGTAACACACTTTCCATCTCTGCCAAGTCGTATTTGGCATATCAATTAAAACTACTCACTAATATTAAGCCATACAAATAAATATATTCACAATGTTATCAGTGCGCCCTGGAAATGCAATCAGGATGTTATCATCTGCTGGGTCAGGATCAGGCAGGTCGACCTATCTACGGGGACTCAATATATACCTCTATCACACACATTACTACATTTCATTCAGTAAATCCTCTCGTCCAGTGATAATCACAATGGATTGTAGACTGTCAGTGATCTCGCTGCTTATAATCGTATTGTCAGGTAAGTTTACAATCTTATCATTCCTATATATTTTTTCCCCGTCATTTTCAACGTAAAATTAACAATTTGTTACAAACGTTTTATCATATTGATATATCTTTTTATTCATGTTATATTTTCTTTGTGATGTATGATACACTTGTAATGGTGGATTTATTTCCATTTGTGGATTTATCGAACAAAGGCTTTGTCACCATATCCATATTTTTTAAGCATAATCAATTTTAGCAGATCACTTAGCACTGCAAAATCTTTATAAACACCGTTATCTTGCGTAATATTTTTAGTGCTTAAATAATGCAGTTAATATAAACAATTATATATCAAACTTGAACAAAGATACATTTGTATACTATATATTTGAATAGTTGTATTACCCATGTAGTTATTTATATATTTATTCGATAATACCATTTTGGTTTCGATGAAATATCAAAATTAAGATAATTTCACATTTTCTGTCAATTTTACCCTGAATTGATTTATAAATTACAGCACGAATTAAATAAAGTAACAACGAGGGCAAAACTAAAGAAAAAGAAAAATAACAATAAAATATAGATGATCTCTATTACAAAGATACACGTGTATAGGAAGCCGTTTCCCTGTAACTTCTGGAAACTACATTTGAAACAGTTCTTGCCATAACGCACATTGTACAAAGTTATATGTTATCATTGTTTGTTTAGAACCTTTAAGTGTACTTTATATCGATTGTCGAAGATCATTCATCAGATTAATTTTACAAGTTTATTCCGTGATGCTGTAAACATGAAACATGTCACGACTCAGACATATAATGACTAGTTATCTTAGAATGGTCTATCAGTCGGGCTGTGTCCACTTAGTCAATCCTCTTATCTGTCGTCGGTAATAATGCCTTATCGATTCGCGAAATTTCCATGCCTCTATTTTTTGATGACGTTTCGTGAAAAGTTCAATAGGAACGT
Organism: Pecten maximus; assembly: GCF_902652985.1. Classification (NCBI taxonomy): domain Eukaryota; kingdom Metazoa; phylum Mollusca; class Bivalvia; order Pectinida; family Pectinidae; genus Pecten; species Pecten maximus. Next base: position 37,279,384 of record NC_047023.1, read on the forward strand.
AAACGCCAATCTTAAAATACATCATTACATTGACACCAGTTTTACATTTGTTGTTTAATGGAGGTCCTCATCGTTATTATTGATTAATCTATATTGTAATTGATGTATATAATAAATTCACCCTAAAATTGAAAGACAATGCAAAATTATGTTATCACTTTTGTAATCGGTCCATATTCTTAATGTTAGATTTCAAGGGCTGATATTCACCGAAACCATTAAAACAATAGTATTAGTATATTAATGTATAACTAACTTGATATCATAATCATTAAAACAACAGTACTAGTATATTAATGTATAACTAACTTGATATCATAATCATTCAAACAACAATACTAGTATATTAATGTATAACTAACTTAATGTCATAATCATTAAAACAACAATACTAGTATATTAATGTATAACTAACTTGATGTCATAATCATGATTTGATACAAGTCTTCTGGTTCGAGTAAGAATCCTAACTCTAGATATGATGCTCCTTCTGTAGTGATAAAACAGACCAGCGTTTAATGTAGTCAAATAACTGGCGAAAAGTATACGTATCAAATTAACTCGATTTCTAAACGTTCAAAGATACAATTACCAGCATTAGGACTATTGAAGATGTGTCATTTCCTTAAACATCACACATTGTTTGATATTTCCTGTCATTATCTCAACCCTTCATTGATTGGTAAACGCCATTTTCCATATCAATCTTTTTTTAATAAAAAAAAGGGGGGTTTCGTGTCTACGCTACCACATTTGCAAATATCATAAAACAAGTATCTTTCCCCAGCAGGTGAGACCTATTTGAAGTTCTGCTCTAAGTCATCTAAAATTGTCTAAATAGACGAGTATTGCCCATCACTATATGTGTAAACAAATTGTAAATCGCACAGGTAGGTAGTAATCTGCACAAAATAGTTCATGGCCGTCACGAGAAACGTTTGAACTCGGTACCACTTGCGATTAAAGACATGCGCACTGCGTCAGACACATTATAAGTAACCAACTTGCTGCAAAGTCTTTCACGATCACCCCATTCCTTGTTGTTTAACGCCAACAATGACAATGGCAATGCCAACACGATCACCCCATCCCTTGTTGTTTAATAGCAACACGACCAGCACATCCTTGTAGTTAAATGGCAACACGATCAGCACATCCCTTATTGTGTAATGGCAACACGATCAGCCCATTCCTTGTTGTTTAATGACAACACGATCACTACATCCATTGTTGTTAAATGGCAACACGATCAGCACATCCCTTGTTGTGTAATGGCAACACGATCACCCCATTCCTTGTTGTGTAATGGCAATACGATCAGCACATCCTTGTAGTTAAATGGCAACACGATCACCCCATTCCTTGTTGTGTAATGACAACACAATCAGCACATCCCTTGTTGTTTAATAGCAACACGATCCCCCTATCCCTATTGTGTAATTGGCAACACGATCCCCCTATTCCTGTGTTTAAGACAACACGTCAAACACAATTTTTTTTTTTTTTTTCCCCCTCCCCCTGAGTTAAATGGTAACACGATCAGCACATCCCTTATTGTGTAATGGCAGCACGATCACCCCATCCCTTATTGAGTAATGGCAACACGATCACCCCATCCCTTATTGAGTAATGGCAACACGATCACCCCATTCCTTGTTGTTTAATGGCAATACGATCACCACATTCCTTGTTGTTTAATGGCAATACATCATAAATGTATATAAAAGTGAAGAGAAAGGTGGTGACAAAGCCTTTGTTCGATAAATCCTCAAATGGAAATAAATCCACCAATACAAGTTTATCATACATCACAAAAATAGAATATTACCGTTTAAACATTCACTGGTATAGCAGAGGCGTGCATGCTTTCTATCCATAATGACTATCACTAAGCGAACGTTGCCGACCACATTATTATAGTAACAATCAGAGATGAATAATGGGAACTATAATCACTTTCATAAAACATTATTTTTATCGAGAACCGTAACATGCATGTTGATGTAACACAGGAGTATGAATATATGTAGTCGACCAATAACGTTATACGTGTAGCTGGTGCTAGTGTCTTGTATGACTATAACGTGAACTGAATACGAAGTTCTCGCTAATGTTAGTATTCTGGTTTTATTTGACCTGTTACTGAGTATTTAAGAATCCCTTACAGTTGTATGTATCTTGTTCCTGTAGGGCCTGTTACTGAGTATCTAAGCGTCTCTGACAGTTGTATGTATCTTGTTCCTGTAGGGCCTGTTACATCAGATGTCCCTTATGCAGGAATGTTTCTGTCATCAATTCCTGTGCATCGTTCAGGCTTGAGAAAATAAGAAACGCAAGTTGTTCTTTCGATAGAGACTTGTGTACATATCAGAATCTGAACCCTGATGCCATATGGGAGTTAAAAAAAGACACCGTGGGAGGATTCTTGGGATTTGGATCGACAGGACAACACACAAACAACAAAGGTTAGAATGTAGATATACATAGTGTCGAGCTCAGCTATTAACTGACAAGTAATCCTCAACTGTAATATCTGGTTAGAGTCTTGAGGAAGGAAAGGTAATTTAACCCTTTGATTTTTCAAATTCAATTTTCAGATTTAGATTTAGATAAATTAAGAATATTTATATTCTGAATCCATGAACTAAGGTGTCCGGTCTGTTAATTTAAAGAATGAATGCTGGTATTACTTTAAAAGTCGAATGTATTCATTCATTATACCTCTACCCATTCTCGTTAGGATAAATTTTATACCCCCTCCCCTAACAATAATACACAAAAGTCATGAAATTGATGTCTCGTCGTAACAAACTTTTATTTCTACATCTAAGAGAATTAAGCGATATATTCAATCGCAGTGAGATACACATGTTATCTGTTTGAATATGCAATCAACATTTTTCAATTTGATTTGTGTCTCAAAAGTTCAACTGATTACAAGGGTTTCTTCCCTTTTCTTGACTATCGTAACTAAAGTAAAAGTATTTAATTAACCATGCTTTTAGCATAAGATGAGGTAAAATTGTATGTGTCAATATCCATCATCAAATATCACATAAAGTAAATTTGTGTCCAGGGTTTTACGTTCAACCGCATGAGAGTTCTGCTAGAGCAATGGCTGGGACTTCTTTCGAACTGGCGTTACCGGAGATGTCTGTAGGTGCTGTGTGTGTCGAGTTCTGGTTTGATAAACGAGGCAGTGCCACAACAAATCTACAGGTTGTCGTGGAGTGTCCAACCGGTCGCAGAAATTTAGCCTGGCAAGGTCATACTGATAAATACAAATGGACGCAGGTATCATTACTGCTACAGATGGAGACTTCATATAAGGTAAATTTAACATAAGGCTCTCTCACAATTGGGTGATTACTCATTCAACACTTAAAAAAGGACAGTGAAATGATGATTTATCTCAATTTAATTATCAACATTATTCTGAATCGAATGAATAGATATAGACCTTCCGAGGCCACTTGATGTTATGTGTCAACATAATATGTCATTTATGATGATTTCCTTTCTGGTAGGTGATTTTTAAAATGGAGAAAGAAGACAGTTCACACGTGACCGGATTAGATGACGTCAATGTTTATACGGTGAAATCTGTCGATTTACCGAACAATAGTCACCATCTGTATTGCGAGCAGACGACAGCGGCTATGTACCTCGAGGAAACGACAACGGCAACTATTCCCAAAGAATTTTATGGTAATTCAATTTCAAAGGTTTTTATTTAAAAAAAAACTTACATTCTGTTGGTTTATTTTCGTTATTCGTGCTTAAATAGCGTTTTAATTATTCTTCCATTTTATCACTAGATGACATTCATTTGTGGATTACGAATTTAGAGATTTTCAAATTAACAAGAACGGTATTTTGGCACATTGGCATTACATTGAAGTTGCGACATTATTACAGGTGATTACTTATTTATGTATGACAGGCAATGATTCCGCCATCAACTGCACGTTCGAGAACAGTTCCTGTTCATGGCGCATCGGCGACCACAGTGACTTTGACTGGCATATCGGAGATAGTAACGACGTGAAAGGATTATCTGCTCCTAAATCGGATCATACCAATGGAGGTATGTTTGATTTCTTCTATATCATAGTCACAAAGTGTTTAACTACAGAATGTTCGACATTTTGTAAGTTTGATTATAATCTCGATAAAATCCCTTCTGCATTATCAAAATTCGTTAAAGTGTTTAGCTTTAATTTCGACATTTTCTCTAACTAATAAAGATTATATCTGTGTCCAAACTAGATGGAAGGTACGCCTACATCCGAGGAATGGAAGCAAGGAACTCCTCTTGGAAGGCCGTATTATCGAGTAACGCCATTGACTCAGATGTACAGCTTCAATTTTCTTTTTGGTACATAATGAATGGCTTAGGGGTTGGATCCCTAAGTTTATACCAGACATTTTCCGATGGAGACACCCAAAACGTGTGGTCACGAAATGGTCGTCAGGGGCCGGATTGGATCCAGGCGGTCGTTAACCTGTCGCCCGGAATGTACACAGTAAGTCATTCCGTAGAAATGCCCCCTTACACAAAAAGAACATTTACGTGTTCCTAATGTTATTTCTTAAAGTTATATAAAACTAGGTCAATCCCCTTTTATAGAACCGTTAGAAACGCCTTTTATAAACATCACGAATCAGATTAGATACCCCGGAAGGTTAAGCGTCTTTGCTTCATCAACGACACACTCAATGCAGATCTTGGTTAGATTCAAATGAATTTTGTGCTGAAACAATGTTCTAAAAAAGAGATCGGAAAGTGTCTCCACATCTTTGTTACCTACACATATATCTTTATCGATATCTTATACGTCGGAATGACTATCCCAACACTAGGGTACAAAACCGCACATTTTCATCAGCATTTGAAATAAAGAAAATCTAGAACGAGCACATTTATAACCAAATTAGAGCATTATACAACATTCAGACTGAAGGCTGAAGGTGAAAGTATAAGAATAAAAATCAAAAGGATTACGTCAAACGGTCAAGAGAAAAAGTTCCGATGTTTTAATAACATTTACAATCGAGGAGTAGATACCATACGCATTTGGAACCAAAAAACTTTACATAAAAAAAAAAAAAAGGACATATAATCAAAACTAAAACGCAACTAAACGCAAAACACTATCAAATTGATGATGGTGCTAATAAATGATGCTTGTTGTTATGTAACTAATGTTTAGGCCATTTTATCTACTTAATAGATACTATTTGAGGCCCAAACGAAGTACCACTACCTAAGCGACCTAGCTATTGACGACACCATCCTTACTAACAGTGAGTAGTATAGATACGTGGAGTAATACGTGTTCTGTTTGCGTAGGTTTGTAACATTAGTTATTACATATTGTGTGTTGTATTATCCTGATTTCAAACTAAGACAGGAGGCGTAAAAAGCCGAAGGTTTCATTAAACAACTTATTATTTTATTCAAAGACACACAAATAATTTACTTCAGCAATCTGAGATGATAGGATTAACACGCTTAAAAGCTGAAAATTTTAAATCTCAATACGTACAGGTATCATATCTAAATATAATACTTTTTTTGTGTCTAAATACCCTGGTATTGCACATCGCGATTCCTGCTATAATCATTATTTGTATTGTAATTAAGTTACATTAACTACAACTACGACCCCTCCAACCACCACTCTGCCGTCCCCTGTGCCGCTTCCTTTATCCTGTAACTTTGAGTTGGACACGTGCGGGTTTTCTCCGCCGGTGACTGATCCCGGCTACGTTTTGTGGGAAAGGACAAAGAGTCCATTAACGGTCCTCAAACGAGTTTACGTCATGGGGGACAACACAACGGGATCAGGTAAATGGCAACTGAAATTATTCTTATGATTTAGAACAGATGACAAATCAAATTAAAGTGACATATTCGTTATCTCATGAACAGACATGCACAACAAAACAACATAATTTTTAGGAAAATGCATATGTAATTACTTATCTAAAATTTGAAAATAATATTTCACAGGAACATTTCTGTCCCTTCGTCCCAATGGCGCCCAGGCACACCGCGGTGATGTGGCGTCCATCCGTTCCCCGGCTCTTGAAGCAAATACGGCCGCCTGCTTCCGCCTAGCCTACATCATGCCAAGTACTTTGAGTGGCACAATCACCGTGTATAAGAGAAAGGTTCAAAATGGAGAGTTACACTTGTTGGAACACCTCAGCGGCTACCAAGGCCAACACTGGCAAAGTCTACAGGTCGATTTGCAGAGTTCTGACACTTTCCAGGTATTGTCGATCATCTGTAAATTTTGATTATTGAAATGCAGAAAATTATTTTTCTTTTCATTTGTCACGAAGTCCTCTTAAAGACACTAGTAGAACTTGGGAACTTGAAACTGAGATATTTTGGAAACGGTTAGCGTCTTGGACACTTGGAATACTTTGGAACTTGGAATGCTTGGAAACTTGGGTATTTGAGGAACTTGAAAGCCTTAGATTCATGAAATTTTGAAAAGCTCTGGAGTCTTTGGATCTTGTTAACTTTAAGAACTTCCAGAGTCATGGGAACTTGGAAGACTTTTTAACTTAGGTTTCCATTAACTAATGCATGTTTATTGTTATTTAAGGGATATTCATAGAAATAAACTTTGATAATTTTGTGCCTTTGTCATCAATGAGCTCATTGACGAACATATTCTAATATTTAAATAAAGAATAGTTGAAAATAGCAAAATGAATAAATGTGCTTGATTGTGTTTCACAGATAGAAATCAAGGGATCCTATGCTGGAGAACCTGGTGCCGTCATCGGAGTTGACGATATGTCTTTGGAAAATGGACCATGTACGTATGAAACCACAATGGTGTTACGTAATTGATAGTTGTGTTTATGTTGTCTGCCTAATACAGAGATTGCTTTGATATTTAAACTGTCAATAATCGTTCTTGCTTGGAAGACTTGCTTCCCATAAGATAATATTTTTATTCTTACCTCATACAAAGAAAATGTTAACGGGCAATGGCAGGCAAAGCATAATGCTACACCGCTTCTTTCGAAACCCACATAATTTTGAAACCTGGTAAATATTTGAAGTAGTTGGGCGAGTGCATGCTTATCTCAAATATAATAGACAATTCACATTGTTTCCAAATTTACAACATAAGATGAGGGTACCCAAATATTGACACTTTTCGTATATTCCATTTATATATTTAAAGAAGAAGTGAATAGTAACTGTTTGAAATGGAAATTAATTAATCAATTGAATAAATTTACATGCGAATAATTGTAATAAGCGACAACACAAATAAAGTTAAATGATTCCATGAACTTTTTATATAGAGAAGACAATGATTCAAACTGTGCCCAATTATTTGTACATGTATAAACTGACTTATGGAAGGGGGCGTCCATTGTGAGTACTCTCGCCAGCTTAATTCTGAACATTCCATCGAAGGGACTTTCGAAAAACATGGATACCTTTGAATTCAAAGAAAAGCAAAAAAGAAAAAAAAATGAATAAATACAAAGTAAATAAATGAAAGAGAAAATTATGTTTCATTGTAGTAAAATCAATATCACATAAGCGGAGTAACAAATAATACCTATATTTTTTTCTGTAAAAGCAGTCACCTTATACCTAAGGTCAATAAGTTTGATTCTAGAAAATCACAGTACCACAGCATTCAATCCATTTTTATTTTAGGCCCCGTAACAACAATGCCCATTCCATCAACGACAACGACCCTCCCTCCTCCTCCATTTGAAGTCGACCCTGTTTGTAGTGATCATGACGACCAACACATCGCTGATATGTCGTGCTCGTTCGATTCCTCTGCATGTTCGTATTCATCTGTAGGGGATAAACTACAGTGGATTCAGCTCAACGATTCATATCCCAGGATCACAGGAGGAAAAACGGGTAGGGTATACGAGCATGGTGAATAATTATAAATGCAAAAAAATATCTAGTATGTAATTAATGTTGAATGAAAACTTGATTTATTTTTACAACAATTACGAAACAAGTAATATCAAATATTAATCAGGCTTGTTGGCCCAGATAGAAGCCCTCGAGGGGTCTAAGTGTGAGGAAACTGGCGTACCCGTGGAAAACCCAGGTGGTCGGGCAGGTTACCCCATAACTTTTCACATCCGATCGCGGAATCGAACCATTATTACCACTGTGAAACCCGACCATCAATTAATGTTAGTAAAGGTTTTGTCCCCGCTTAATATCATGTTCGTCTGTAACGTGCTGCATGCAATTGTAATGGTTTATTTTCAGTGTAAGGGATGTCTTTCGATGGAATATTTTTGAAATATTAGAGTATTCAAATATGCTAACCTACCTTGTAGATAATCTTTATCTATGTTTTAATATTCTGTTCGACCTATATTTGTATTTTCTCTGTCAGCTCCTAATTAAGTGTCTGCATTTTAGACTCTTAGCATCACTGACATACATCTGTATAATGTCTCTAACATCACTGACATACATCTGTATAATGTCTCTAACACCACTGACATACATCTGTATAATGTCTCTAACATCACTGACATACATCTGTATAATGTCTCTAACACCACTGACATATATCTGTATAATGTCTCTAACATCACTGACATACATCTGTATAATGTCTCTAACATCACTGACATACATCTGTATAATGTCTCTAACATCACTGACATACATCTGTATAATGTCTCTAACATCACTGACATACATCTGTATAATGTCTCTAACATCACTGACATATATCTGTATAATGTCTCTAACACCACTGACATATATCTGTATAATGTCTCTAACACCACTGACATACATCTGTATAATGTCTCTAACATCACTGACATACATCTGTATAATGTCTCTAACATCACTGACATATATCTGTATAATGTCTCTAACACCACTGACATATATCTGTATAATGTCTCTAACACCACTGACATACATCTGTATAATGTCTCTAACACCACTGACATACATCTGTATAATGTCTCTAACACCACTGACATACATCTGTATAATGTCTCTAACACCACTGACATACATCTGTATAATGTCTCTAACACCACTGACATATATCTGTATAATGTCTCTAACATCACTGACATATATCTGTATAATGTCTCTAACACCACTGACATACATCTGTATAATGTCTCTAACACCACTGACATACATCTGTATAATGTCTCTAACACCACTGACATACATCTGTATAATGTCTCTAACACCACTGACATACATCTGTATAATGTCTCTAACACCACTGACATACATCTGTATAATGTCTCTAACACCACTGACATACATCTGTATAATGTCTCTAACACCACTGACATACATCTGTATAATGTCTCTAACACCACTGACATACATCTGTATAATGTCTCTAACACCACTGACATACATCTGTATAATGTCTCTAACACCACTGACATATATCTGTATAATGTCTCTAACACCACTGACATATATCTGTATAATGTCTCTAACACCACTGACATACATCTGTATAATGTCTCTAACACCACTGACATACATCTGTATAATGTCTCTAACATCACTGACATACATCTGTATAATGTCTCTAACACCACTGACATATATCTGTATAATGTCTCTAACACCACTGACATATATCTGTATAATGTCTCTAACACCACTGACATACATCTGTATAATGTCTCTAACACCACTGACATACATCTGTATAATGTCTCTAACACCACTGACATATATCTGTATAATGTCTCTAACATCACTGACATACATCTGTATAATGTCTCTAACACCACTGACATACATCTGTATAATGTCTCTAACACCACTGACATACATCTGTATAATGTCTCTAACACCACTGACATACATCTGTATAATGTCTCTAACACCACTGACATACATCTGTATAATGTCTCTAACACCACTGACATATATCTGTATAATGTCTCTAACACCACTGACATACATCTGTATAATGTCTCTAACACCACTGACATACATCTGTATAATGTCTCTAACACCACTGACGAGAGTTTGAAAGATGATACATCGGTATGATGCAGTTTTATTTAATTCATTTTACTATATCAAACCCTCACTTTATGATGAGAAAGGTGCTCATATCTTTGTAATACTCCTCTAATAACACTAATGTAACATATTGATATAAGGTAAAGAGACAAATAACAAGCAGCGACTTGTTATACAGGGTTTCTTACACAGGGATTGTCTCCTGCATGTAATGAAAAGTAAGTAATATTGACAGCGGATTTAAATTTCGATATATTCGCAGTTATTAAAAATGTTATGCGTTCACTACAGAAAGTTTGTGTGTTTTTTGAAGAAAATCTAGTGCTAATCAGCCTTTATACATGTAGGTGTTGTTTAAATATTAGCCTCGTGAGTAGTCAGTTGAGTAGTTTGTATATCCCCCCCCCCCCCCCCCCCCCCCCCCCCCCCCCCCAGACACCTCGCGGCGCGCTTCCATCCGGACCAACGAGAGTGATTAATATAACTTCGTATAACTTGTTAGCAATTGTTTTAAAATAAACAAAATTTACATTTTTAACAGCATTTATAATAAAATGAACATTTTTTTTTTTTAATTACGCTTATTTGTTAAAGTCGTACACATCAGATTATCAGAGTAGGGGCTTATTAACGTTTAATAATCTGCGAATGACATAACCTTGCTTCCTATTTCCAGGACCGTATATTGTCCTCGACACGACTCAATTAACAACACCGCACGGATCCATTGCACAGTTAAAAAGTCCTGTCTTCAATGGTTCAGGCATTTGTTTGACGTTTTGGTACATTAATCCGTCCGTGTCGTCAAACTTAGAGGTTTTGATGGAGTTCATTTCTGGCGCAAAAGCCTCTATATGGTCAACAGACAAACAAGCACATTCCGAATGGCAATCTGTCGCACTGAGTGTTAAAACACAGTCTGCTTACAAGGTGAGTCTTGTAGTTTCTTTTACCCTTTGTTATTTGTAGATCATATCTTCTAGTAGAATGTTATCTTGGAAATAATTAGTTTTTATTTCTGTAATTGCTTATGAATAAAAACCTTTTTCAATAAAGGCATGTGACACTAAACCGTTAAATGGATTAGATCTATATTGCAAATATCTATAATTTATTTGGTATTTGTAATTTAGTTTGTTTTCAGACCAAATGAAATATATATTTCAAAACGTGCAAAATTTCAAAGTTCCCTTTGAGTTGTGACATTTTATATTTATTTCGAATGAGGTATCATGATCATCATTCTATTTACAGCTTGTGTTCCAGTCGATAAAAACGGACACGTATGGGCCAATTGGTATTGACGAAATAAACGTATTTGAAACTTTAACAGGTAAATTATCTATACACCATCAACAGGACATTTAATGCAAAGCATTTGTATAGATACATTTATGATGCTGGTTTGAAATGGTATGCGTTGTAAATCTAACCATCAACAGCATATTTCTGGGCATATATATATATGCGTGTGTGTGTAGACATGGGTGATATTTGGGTTTATTCATTATTTGGAACCAAGAGCCAAACTTCCATTCCTTAATTTCCAGATCCCTTTAGAATTTTCAAATTCTTTCTAAAGCACGTGTATTATGATGCACTAGTCATTTTATTGTGCATGTAAAAGTATACAGCCATGCTATCGGAGCTTTACGACTGTGTCATTGCAGGGCATTTAAAAGCTAATAAGCCGACACGGAAAATTGTGTAATTAATGCGATTTTTAATATAGGCCACGGCGCAAGTAATGGGTCTATTACGGAAAGGTATTATTAACAAGGGGACTGTGCCAACATGGTAGATAACAAAGACTATTTATGTAGATTTACTGTTATAATAATTATTTGTCTTTTTCAAATCCATTCGCACAATCTCGCGTGATGAATTCAATAACGTCCTCATGATAGTTCGATGAGTTGAATTAATTTTGGCATTTGAACCTGTCACTTTTTATATGCGCAATGGAACATGTTTCAATATAGCTTATGCAGGCCTGTCTCTTGTTAACATAGTACTAAATTTACTTTTTTCTTCACAAAACAGGCTCGGCATCATCCAAATCCACACAAACCTCTACGGCCAGCACATCAATGTCGTCATCAAGATCCACACAGACTGTGTCTACGGCCAGCGCATCAATGTCGCCATCAACAACCACACGGGCTGTTCCAACGGCCAGTTCATCCAAACCACTGACTACTCAACCAGGAAGGGCGCATTCCTCAACATCATTACCTCCTTCCTCATATATACCACATTCTACTATCAAACTGTCAGGAGAGACATCAAGATCATTTCCAACATCACAAGCATCAACAATTTACCAACCGTCTGTCCCAAGTAGTGGAAAACACGTGACATCACCATCAACCATGCTAGTGATGTCATCGCCTAAAAATACTAAAATGCCAATCTTAACAAAGATTTTCACATCTGCAAGTACCAATGCAGTGTCGTCAACTGTGTCCGAATCTGTCACACAAGACAATTTATTGAACTCTAAAACTACAAAAGAAACTTCTAATGAGAGTAACAATGATAAATCTACTGACAATGACAGCAGTTCGAAGACAAAGGCATTATACATAGGTCTTAGTGTGGCTGTTTTTGGTCTTTGTGGTATTGTTTTAGCTGTCTACCTTCTCAAAAACAAAGTAAAAGTTTCAAATCAAAAGGATACGAATGTGGCAATGCACGACATTGACAAAATCGACGACAGTTTACAAAGTAAAACAGCTAGTAAAAACTCCACAGCTCCAGTAGCTGTTGTCGGGTTTACGAAACTGGATGTGTAAAGTCTTAATATTTGCACAATTACTAATATGTGTTGAAGTGTTTTGAACTTGTGAACGATTTACATTTATCGTGTTATACCTATGTCTACGACATTATTTTTCTAAGATGCTACAGCGGCGGTCACAAAAATGCATGAAATGGCACCCACGGTATAGAAAATATATCTTATTAACACCAACAAATGACACCCACGGTATAGAAAGATATATCTTAACACCAGCAAATGAATATGAAAAAATAAAACTGCGTCCGAATTTGTCACCTTGTATCAGAGAGTCAGTACAGTAGCGCAGTTTATACTTGTCTTCACTCGACCATAACCAATCTGTCATCGCCGATGTAGCATCTTATAAGTTCAATGTGACGTGCAAAAGTATGTTTTCTGTTTTATATCAGTTAGAATATTAAAATTCACGAAAAGATCTGAATATCCATATCTACCGAAAAGACTAATTAACTTTTTACAAACGTTATCTGTATTAAATATATCAAGTTCTGTGTATCGTATTCAGCCAAAACCACCGATGTTTTCATATAACTTCAAAGCTTTCACCTGAAGTCTAACAGAGTGTATTTTTATTATTCGAGAGTTGAGCGTTGTGGTTAGCTTTCTGAAGATTTGTGTTCGCAAGTGGTTTTGCTAACAATCGTTATTTCGGTTAAATGTTATATTAAATTTCAATAAATACTAAGGTATTCCTATACCTTAAAATAAACTAATTTAGTGGATCATATTTATGAACTCGTATTAAATACAAAATTTTAACGGATGAGAATAAAAAATAACAATGCAACGTTAAACAATTATTCCATTTGTGATTTCTATGTAATTCTAATACCTTGCCTCCGAAACTCACTTAGGTTTACACTTACGTTATAAACTAGGATAGTCAAGCATTGTCATTTTTCAACTACATTCTTTCTAAACATAAAGTTTTCACCCTAAAAGTCTCGCTGTACGGAACAAATATTTCATTGATCAAAGTTTATTGGCTCTATATTTACAGGAACATATGTGTCTAACAAGGATTTGCGAGTAATTTCATACGATTCAATAATCAGAAAAATAATTATTGTTATATTTCTTTGAAATGTTTTAACATTGATGTTCATACTGGAAACTATTGTTATATTATGATGCATAAATGCAAAAGTTGATATGAGTGAAAGCGAATGTGTACAGAACGAGGAAAACTGATTAATACATGCATAATTTAATATGAATATACATTATGTATTTTTTTTTTAGATAGACACTATAAGAACATTTAATGTTTTAATTGTATTTAAGTAAGATAAATGTATATATACTGAGTGTGTATGTAAGTTTATTAAAATATCATAATCTTGAAACGGTGCATTATTCAAGGTACGATATGTAATATGAATTCATTAAATATCTATATATCAATATATATATATATTGCGTATACATAAGTGTGAACACCAGTGTCGCCTTGTTTGTTTACTACCAGTCCACCATTTACGAGATGTCGCCTTGTTTGTTTACTACCAGTCCACCATTTACGTGATGTGGCCTTGTTTGTTTACTACCAGTTCACCATTTACGTGATGACGCCTTGTTTGTTTACTACAAGTTCATCATTTACGAGATGTCGCCTTGTTTGTTTACTACCAGTCCACCATTTACGTGATGTCGCCTTGTTTGTTTACTACCAGTCCACCATTTACGTGATGTCGCCTTGTTTGTTTACTACCAGTTCACCATTTACGTGATGTCGCCTTGTTTGTTGACTACCAGTCCACCATTTACGTGATGTCGCCTTGTTTGTTGACTACCAGTCCACCATTTACGTGATGTCGCCTTGTTTGTTTACTACCAGTTCTCCATTTACGTGATGTCACCTTGTTTGTTTACTACCAGTCCACCATTTACGAGATGTCGCCTTGTTTGTTTACTACCAGTCCACCATTTACGTGATGTCGCCTTGTTTGTTTACTACCAGTCCACCATTTACGTGATGTCGCCTTGTTTGTTTACTACCAGTCCACTATTTACGAGATGTCGCCTTGTTTGTTTACTACCAGTCCACCATTTACGTGATGTCGCCTTGTTTGTTTACTACCAGTCCACCATTTACGTGATGTCGCCTTGTTTGTTTACTACCAGTCCACCATTTACGTGATGTCGCCTTGTTTGTTTACTACCAGTTCACCATTTACGTGATGTCGCCTTGTTTGTTTACTACCAGTCCACCATTTACGTGATGTCGCCTTGTTTGTTTACTACCAGTTCACCATTTACGTGATGTCACCTTGTTTGTTTACTACCAGTCCACCATTTACGTGATGTCGCCTTGTTTGTTTACTAACAGTCCACCATTTACGTGATGTCGCCTTGTTTGTTTACTACCAGTTCACCATTTACGTGATGTCGCCTTGTTTGTGTATTGCCAGTTCACCATTTACGTGATATCGCCTTTGTTTGTTTACTACCAGTCCACCATTTACGTGATGTCGCCTTGTTTGTTTATTACCAGTCCACCATTTACGTGATGTCGCCTTAACTTAATTTACTATAAACGTACATTTTTAAGCGGTTATCTTATATTATCGAAATTCGTGCTTCCCTTATTGGTTTGCTTTCTTTAACATATATATAATTGGAGGTACACGACCAGTTTAATAACGACACATTATGTGTGTTTACAGTATAATAGCATATACTCTAGACATGTAGTAGTTATGGTTGCTTTGTATAAGTTAGTATGTAGTGACGTGATTAAAACTCCTCTAACACTTGTATATCAAAGTTGGCCTTGAGAGATAGTAGTATTTTGCAAATGAACGAATCGAGGTTTCATTTCAATTTTAATACACCTGTTGTGTTGGTTTTGTCACGCTAATATACATTCGTAATTAATATTTCAGGAGCGTATTAGACTCAGATCTTATTTTCTTGATCGTGAAAATAATGGTTTGCATAGTTTTATAATTGTATATATGATTTATTTATCTAATAAATGGTGTTACTCTTGATGTTTTGATGTTTTTACTGATTTCATTACAATATATGGTTTAACAACATAACAGAGTTTACTCAACTATAATGTTTTTTTAAAATAGTATTTATACACACTCCACAAACAGAAAAATTAAGAGTGATATGAATTGAAAATAGGCCAGCAGAAGATGACAAGTTTATTACAACAAGATAAAACACATAACAAAATTACTACGGCAATTTGCCAAATCAGTAGGTATGACAAGAACATACATAAGGATTATGAAAATTACAAAATCCCTATCATCTCACAATTGATATTAGGGTGGGAATTCGATAGAAAACGACACAAAATTAAAAAAAACAAAAAAACAAAAAACAAATTGGAAAGGAATTAACATTCCCAGAAAATATATTTATTGCATTTTCTAGAGTACAATATATAGAGGATATTGAATAGTTTCCCGTTGAAAGATATATATTTTCGAGTACGACAGAATATTGATATCCCACGAATGCGAAGCACCAAAACAATATTTGGAAAACAATATTTTAAATGGTATTATAAATCAGAGCACTACTTACTACACCAGATGTAAGATGAAACCTAATTCGTGTTTCCCTACAAACCCTATCGTTGTCCTACTCAGACATGTTATAGTAATGTTTTGTTGGTTGCCTTCCTATCCACACTGGGATTTTAAAATTATACTCTTATTATAGATAATGAATCGATATACTGTATGTATTGTGTTAGGACCGAATATATGTAATGTATAATTCAATAGATATCTCCGTGGTAAAGGGAGAATACTCTTTCTTACTTAGACCACGTTATACTAAATGGAATTGTCTTTACCTTTTAATTTCTGTATTAGTATTATTTAGACCATACATTGTTTGTGTTTATAATTAAATATAAAACAAATCTTAATGCTGTTTTGTGCCGTTGCATCACTAATTTTACGTAATAAGACGGCCTACCGCTGTCCAAATGACTGTTCATCATAATCGAGATATTTTGTTACTTATTTTGAAAATATTCTTTTGTTTTCGTTCATATTACCTACATGTAAATAAACAAAAGAAAAAAAAAACAAGAATATAATTTGTGACAAAACGGTATCAGTGGGGTTGTGTACATATTAAACAAATACAGAATACCACATGTGAACATTTCCTACCCGAGGTTTGCAAATATACCTGTTCCCCGAAGGTCACGCCCGTGAACGAATAGAGAACCCTTATCGGGTTTGTGTTTACCTCCCTACTAAGGTTTGGTTATTCCACAGATAAGCTTGCCCGGTAGCTGCCAGAGTTACCTGATAAGTTTCAATAATCACTGCCCAATACAACCTGTGCGTGTGGCATTGGTCTGTGGACTGAGCCGTCTAAATTACTCCATATAACCGATATTCTAAACGTGGTTATTTTCGCGGGGGTTAATTTCGCGATTTCGATATGTTAACTAAATTTCCACGTTTACTATAGTGTGACATTGGTCATTCAGAATTTAAACTTTGGATTGAGCGATAAAGAATTTTAATAAAAATCGACACTGATTTCGCTCAATTAAGCTTTTATTGTCAGATCATTCAATATAAAGAATATAAAAGGTAACGAGTTCATACATTCTAAATTACTCCATATAACCGATACTTTAACGTAGTTATTTTCGCGGGGGGTTAATTTCGCAATTTCGATATGTTAACTAAATTTCCACGTTTACAATAGTGTGACATTGGGCTGTGGACTGAACCCCCTAAATTACCCCATATAACCGATAGTGTGACGTTAAGTATTGTCAGTTATTTTACGAGAAGGGGCGATCGCTTGTTTAATTAGATCTATGTCGCTAATTATACTATTGTTAATGTGATATAAGGCTCAGTTACTGATGTACAATGTAGCTTTACATACAGTTAACTCATTGAGAATACGTTGTTTTAAAAACAGCTTAATGTATATATATATATTTGTGAGCATTTAGTGGTTGGCAATAATGTATATATGATGTAGAGTATGATCGAGCATAGTTTAACTACCATGAATTGTATATACAAAGACCATGGATAACACAAAACAAATACAAATTACTTTTTCAATACAAATTAAGAGTTAGATACACTATAACCATAGACATAGTATAAACATAGTAGTCATGTCCTGATAGGACTTGTCATTCATGCTTACTAAGGGGCTAAAGGGATGGAACTTGAAGTATTCTAATCTATCGAACACATATATACTGCACAACCCTTGTTCACTTATTAGATAAATAGTAATTGACATGCACTGACACGATATCAGTTATTAATGACACTCTAAACATCTTTAAATCGGACATACAGTAATGTGGATACCCTGTAGTACGGCACGCTCTATTGCCCCATATGTCTGGATCAAGTTTGTTCTTAACACACTAACAAATATTGAATATTGCCATATCTGATCATGGTTCGGCGTCATTTAAGCACTCTTGTCAACGTTTTCTGTAATTAAATTGTTTATCCTTATTTCTCATTTTAAACTAATTTATTTCACGTTTATCTTAGTACAGCACTTACTGCACTTAAATCATTACGATCAATATGGTTGGGCTAATCAAACTTCTTTTCATATTGCCTATTTAAATCAGCATATTTGTTATGCGTAAAAAGCATGTCAATATTTGGTGTGATCACTTATAATTCATATCCAAAAGTTGAGTGAGAAATTTAAAAGATATTGCATCAGACGCGCCCATCAGGTAAGGAACATTTCCAAACATTAAGTTAGAAATTTATCAAATTTTGTATCAGACGCGTCCATCAGGTAAGAATTTGCGTCAATAATAATTTCGATATACTCAGAGTAAACCATTGATCTATATGCCGTCGTGTCCTATGGAGTGACTGACGCGCATTCAATAAAACCACCCTCCCTTGGATATGATATTCCTTTCCATTGAATATGATTCAATAGTTGAACAGCTACAGAGGCGCTGACTTCACTTAATGAATTCTTTTTGAGGGAGATGACATTGAAGACATTGTGTGAACGTTGACTCGCATGACTGGACACCTTCTTCGGCTTGGGGGAGTTATGGACCGGGAGATAGACTTTCTCAGGTGTGAGCCGGTCTAACACTGGTTGCGAAGGAACGTTGATATGGATGTTTATACAAATACACTGAAGGACTCATATGCGCTGTAAACACGCTGACTTATATATTACAGAATATCTTTCTGAATTTCAGACGAAGTTTATACAAAAATAATATTATGATTTAATAAGTTTGTGATTATATCGCAATCTGGATATACTAATTCTGGTGTTAAGCTGCGTTTGTCGGAAACAGGAGAGGAGCCTATTTCTCATGTAAGTACAAACTTACAATACAGTTAGAGGTATAGCATACGTACTTTGTTTGCTGGTAACAATCTAAGACTGACTTTCATGGATAGTTCATCATTTCTAAACCATATAGCATAAACACTGCGGTATCAACACACCCGAACAAATATCAGTAATGAATCGATACGAAAACGCAGCAACAATCTGTGTTTAAAAGCTTTTGTACCGGAATCCGTAAGATCAATTAATAAGGCTAATTGAAAACTGTCATGAAGATTCAATCCATATTTTTTTGACATTCGGCATTGTCAAACAATTCCCCCTTTCCATTCCATTGCCTTATATGGTTATTTGTATGTATAAAACAGCTTGATTTGTATATACGGTATAGTCTGCAGAAATCATGTGATAACTTTTTTTTTAAAGTTCTAGAATATGAATCATCTGCCACCTCTTTATTTGTGTTGATATTTATAACTGGGTATAGGGGCTTAGAATTTAAACTTTGGCAAGAGCGATAAAGAATTTGAATAAAAATCGACACTCGTTTCGTTCAATTTAGCTTTTATTGTCAGATCATTCATTATAGATAGTATAAAAGGTAATGAGTCAATACCAACAGTCTTCTAAACGCTTTATGGACGAAGCAGTAATGCCTTATTAGACCTTTAGAAATGCCCTTTTCTAGATATACCATTTGATTACCCTCTCAATGATGTGCTTGCGAAAAGGCCAAATGTGGAGTCAAATTTGTGTTCGAATTGAAGAGAAACAAAGATAATTTCACTTCAATGAATAAAAAGTGAAGAAATTTCAGTCTGAAGAAATTTTCCGCCTGCGTTAATCGGTCAGGTCCGAGTAATCCTAACGATATCACCTGTCTAACGGGACTTATGACAAAACACCTCCAGATAACAACATTTCTATTGTTTCAAGGACAAGGCCACGTACTTCAATATTTCCGAAATATCAACAACATTGTGTCCTTGTAGTTTACAGTAATCATCAACTCACTATATAATAAAGTCAACAAGCTGGTACGTAGTGTAATGGAACTCACTATATTATATAAGTCAACAGGCTGGTACGTAGTGTAATCGAACTCATTATAATTAAAGTCAACAGATTGGTACGTAGTGCAATGGAACTCGCTATATTATATAAGTCAACAGGCTGGTACGTAGTGCAATGGAACTCACTATATTATATAAGTCAACAGGCTGGTACGTAGTGCAATGGAACTCACTATATAATATAAGTCAACAGGCTGGTACGTAGTGCAATGGAACTCACTATATTATATAAGTCAACAGGCTGGTACGTAGTGCAATGGAACTCACTATATTATATAAGTCAACAGGCTGGTACGTAGTGCAATGGAACTCGCTATATTATATAAGTCAACAGGCTGGTACGTAGTGCAATGGAACTCACTATATTATATAAGTCAACAGGCTGGTACGTAGTGCAATGGAACTCACTATATTATATAAGTCAACAGGCTGGTACGTAGTGCAATGGAACTCACTATATTATATAAGTCAACAGGCTGGTACGTAGTGCAATGGAACTCACTATATTATATAAGTCAACAGGCTGGTACGTAGTGCAATGGAACTCACTATATTATATAAGTCAACAGGCTGGTACGTAGTGCAATGGAACTCACTATATTATATAAGTCAACAGGCTGGTACGTAGTGCAATGGAACTCACTATATTATATAAGTCAACAGGCTGGTACGTAGTGCAATGGAACTCACTATATTATATAAGTCAACAGGCTGGTACGTAGTGCAATGGAACTCACTATATTATATAAGTCAACAGGCTGGTACGTAGTGCAATGGAACTCACTATATTATATAAGTCAACAGGCTGGTACGTAGTGCAATGGAACTCACTATATTATATAAGTCAACAGGCTGGTACGTAGTGCAATGGAACTCACTATATTATATAAGTCAACAGGCTGGTACGTAGTGCAATGGAACTCACTATATTATATAAGTCAACAGGCTGGTACGTAGTGCAATGGAACTCACTATATTATATAAGTCAACAGGCTGGTACGTAGTGCAATGGAACTCACTATATTATATAAGTCAACAGGCTGGTACGTAGTGCAATGGAACTCACTATATTATATAAGTCAACAGGCTGGTACGTAGTGCAATGGAACTCACTATATTATATAAGTCAACAGGCTGGTACGTAGTGCAATGGAACTCACTATATTATATAAGTCAACAGGCTGGTACGTAGTGCAATGGAACTCACTATATTATATAAGTCAACAGGCTGGTACGTAGTGCAATGGAACTCACTATATTATATAAGTCAACAGGCTGGTACGTAGTGCAATGGAACTCACTATATTATATAAGTCAACAGATTGGTACGTAGTGCAATGGAACTCACTATATTATGTAAGTCAACAGATTGGTACGTAGTGCAATGGAACTCACTATATTATGTAAGTCAACAGATTGGTACGTAGTGCAATGGAACTCACTATATTATATAAGTCAACAGGCTGGTACGTAGTGCAATGGAACTCACTATATTATATAAGTCAACAGATTGGTACGTAGTGCAATGGAACTCACTATATTATATAAGTCAACAGGCTGGTACGTAGTGCAATGGAACTCACTATATTATGTAAGTCAAGAGATTGGTACGTAGTGCAATGGAACTCACTATATTATGTAAGTCAACAGATTGGTACGTAGTGCAATGGAACTCACTATATTAAGTAAGTCAACAGATTGGTACGTAGTGCAATGGAACTCACTATATTATATAAGTCAACAGATTGGTACGTAGTGCAATGGAACTCATTATAATTAAAGTCAACAGATTGGTACGTAGTGCAATGGAACTCACTATATTATGTAAGTCAACAGATTGGTACGTAGTGCAATGGAACTCACTATATTATGTAAGTCAACAGATTGGTACGTAGTGCAATGGAACTCACTATATTATATAAGTCAACAGGCTGGTACGTAGTGCAATGGAACTCACTATATTATATAAGTCAACAGACTGGTACGTAGTGCAATGGAACTCACTATAATTAAAGTCAACAGATTGGTACGTAGTGCAATGGAACTCACTATATTATATAAGTCAACAGGCTGGTACGTAGTACAATGGAACTCACTATATTATATAAGTCAACAGGCTGGTACGTAGTGCAATGGAACTCACTATATTATATAAGTCAACAGACTGGTACGTAGTGCAATGGAACTCACTATATTATATAAGTCAACAGGCTGGTACGTAGTGCAATGGAACTCACTATATTATAAAGTCAACAGATTGGTACGTAGTGCAATGGAACTCACTATATTATATAAGTCAACAGATTGGTACGTAGTGCAGTGGAACTCACTATATTATATAAGTCAACAGGCTGGTACGTAGTGCAATGGAACTCACTATATTATATAAGTCAACAGATTGGTACGTAGTGCAATGGAACTCACTATATTATATAAGTCAACAGATTGGTACGTAGTGCAATGGAACTCACTATATTATAAAGTCAACAGATTGGTACGTAGTGCAATGGAACTCACTATATTATATAAGTCAACAGACTGGTACGTAGTGCAATGGAACTCACTATATTATGTAAGTCAACAGGCTGGTACGTAGTGCAATGGAACTCACTATATTATAAAGTCAACAGATTGGTACGTAGTGCAATGGAACTCACTATGATTAAAGTCAACAGATTGGTACGTAGTGCAATGGAACTCACTATATTATATAAGTCAACAGATTGGTACGTAGTGCAATGGAACTCACTATATTATGTAAGTCAACAGGCTGGTACGTAGTGCAATGGAACTCACTATATTATGTAAGTCAACAGATTGGTACGTAGTGCAATGGAACTCACTGTGATTAAAGTCAACAGATTGGTACGTAGTGCAATGGAACTCACTACATCATGAAGTCGGATTATTTTGAGATTCAGAATTCAGAATCTGTATTTGAACCAAACACTATGTTGGTTAGAGGGGACTGTAGCTTCAATAATGTATTTAGTTAATTTCAAGATAATGAAAAAGCTACTCGATAATACACAAATCGATGAACTTTACAGGATATTGAACATGGACATCGACTTGTTTTTTAATCATGCTATTTACCGCTGATGCACGCAGTGAACGCAATAATACGTCAACAGGCAGGTCGTCATAGGTATTGTCTTGGATTTGTCTGTCCTTGTTGTAGAGATAAAGATCTCTTTTACCTGTCCGACTTTGAATGGAAACCGTACCGGCCTACCTGGGCGGTATTGTCACTGAACGGATCCAAGCAGTAGAGTAACGTCCGTTTATATGAAGTAAGAAAAAGACGTGTATTGATGCCTACGTCATTGAATTTATCGGTGCTGTCATTAATTTTTTATTTTAGCGTGGCGTTCATTCTAAAGTCACGATAAGTCTTTGTAAAGGAAAAACGAGGAAATTGATCCATGGTCAACAGTCATTCCTGTCAAAAGCTTGGTTTTTCTAACCGTCAATAATGCCAAATGTCTATTGATTCCATGACACGCCTGGTAATTACAACACTTGCATATTTCACATATAAACAATAAATAAGTAGGGTACGAATTTTACCTGCTGCCCAAATAGTTTTCTAGTGTCTTCCTTGACGCTGCTGCCTCAATTGCGGCCATTCGTTGAGCATTCGCCCATGTGAGGAAGGCTTTGAATTCTGTCACCAGGCCGAGACATATAAAAGTCGCTAAAATGGTAGCTACTACTGTTGCTTAACGCTCAGAATTTTGGAAGTGAGGCAAGTGTTCGCCAATTGTCAGTTTAGTGTGATCAACTGTTTTGTTCTGCCAGGTGTCTTCAGGAGCATGTTTCAGTGAGGTAGCACTATAACGTAGCCATCGGTTCCTGGATGTCTTGATGAACAGCGATTGTGTTCTTCGCTGAGCTATCTGGCACTAACACAGTCACCCATAAATTTGTCCAATGAATTAATGCAATTATTAAAATGAACATTGAAATATTATTGTACCCTTGATAAGAATTAATGGAGTCTATGTATATTATTAACGTAGTAATTTTATCATTTCTGATGTTCCTTACTTAAGTACAAATAATGTACACATATAATATATAAATACCAATATATACATCTTAACCTACCCTCATTCAGATAATCGATATGTACATAGCGGTACTCATACAATAGGTGAACAATTTTCGGTCAATTTGCTTCGATTTCCATTTCAATGGCATAACGGGTGAATGTTGGTTCTTGCGCTGGGCGTAAAATAGATAAAAGGCTATGTCTTTCCGGATAATAGATATACACAGCCGTACTGCTGGTACGATCGATCTAAATGTGGGATGCGAGTGACTAGGAGTTTGTAAAATCTATAGACTCTAATGCCTTAATGCTGTAGCGTTATAGATTATCAGCTGGAGAATTAGGTATATGTCGCCTCCCCGTATTCTTTATAGAACATATTTGACGTTACTTCTTATTTTCTCTGTTTAGATAAATAAGGGATGATACTTTATGTTGCATTCTGTGGAGGATGTTTTCAATGAAGGAATATTTTTGGATCAGAACTGATGTTTGTTCTTTGCGTACTATACACGCAAAACTCGGGAAGATTTTCAGTCATCGTATCTAAAATATTTGACTTAGAATACATTGCATAATGACCCCAGTCTATTTATAATAAGTACCAGCCTAATAGTGTATCATTTGTAACATGTATGCCAAAAGAAATTCTCTATTTCGACTGGCTCTGGTTTGACCTGTTTGCGATCTTCGGGTAAATATTATTGTCTTCCCCACTTATTCAAAACTCTTCATTAAGTTTATGACATTCATTGTTGGAACTCGATAGAAAGATAGCTTTACGAACGCCCTGCTGTCGCATCCTGTAGTTTCCTTGTGATTTTTCCCTAATAAGAATTGGACTCATCTGGTTGATTCTGTCTATATCTACAGTTATACCGTGATTGATCATGGTGGACAGAATAGGAATAAAGGCAATCTGACGCGATGGAGAACATTCAATGTATGTAACCACTCTATGAGAAGCTTGTGACAGTTCAGTGTCGTACATGTCGTTATTAGTATGGTACTGACAAACTTGATGACAGGCGCATCCTAGTTAAAGTGAATGCATTGGATGATTATCATTGGAGCATTAGGTACTGTTGAGGTATCTATTATTCTTCGACATATAAAGGTTTCGTTACTCATACACTAAGGTCCAAATTATATTGGTACAATGCCGAGTTTCTCATCATGACTAATATAAGCATACATTTTACAATGTGCTTCATTTTAACTGTGACATAAATTTTGCAGACATTTTAGATTTACTGTATGGCTGCGTTTGATGAAATGATAATTACTTAAAATGTGAAATTAAGCCAGATCTGGTATAGTAGTAGTAGTCCACGTAAGCAATGGAGCCATAACTTATATTTAACAGGGTGTCTGAATACATGAGGTTCATTATATACACTTTTAGTATCTAATACTGATGTAAAAATAACAAAAAACATTCTACCTGTACCTGAATATTCTGCAAGACGCCGCCACGCTCGTTAACTAAATGCTAAAATCTTATTGACAGAACATTTAATTTTGAACGACACCATACTTACTGAGTAAGCAGAGCAATGAAAATCAAATTAAATCGATGTGAAGTTCAAAATGGTCTGTTTATTTACTATGATCGATCATAGGAGCGTGTCACCAAATAATGACACTCGTATTTACGCAGTACTTGCTACAGCTATGTACCCACAAAAGTGTTCAGTATTTAAACAGATATTCCATGAAAATCTATAAAAAATATATTGAATTCATATCAGACAAGTATGTAATCAATATAGATATAATGTCTACAATATATAATACAAATACAAATCTCAGTGCAATATATATTTTTTTATGGAATTAGATATAAAATGATAAACCTCCGGTGCGGTTGATATAATGGATCATCAACCAAAGACAATGTAAATGTAACATTCCGAAGGTTTTGAAAGTCTGAAAATAGTCATGAAATCCTTATATCAGGTACTCATTCGAATCACTATGTGTTGGTTCTTTGCTCATGATAAAACAATGCTGAGACTATTTACATGTTGTCTGTGGTGTTATACCCTACACTGTTTATATGTTGTCTGTTGTATGTATATGATACAATGTTTATATGTTGTATGTATATCATACAATGTTTATATGTTGACTGTTGTATGTATATCATACAATGTTTATATGTTGTATGTATATCCTACAATGTTTAGAGGTGTATGTATATCATACAATGTTTATATATTGTCTGTTGTATGTATATCCTAGCCTACAATGTTTACATGCTGTCTGTTGTATGTATATCATACAATGTTTACATGTTGTATATATATCATACAATGTTTACATGTTGTATGTTGTATGAATATCATACAATGTTTACATGTTGTCTGTATATCATACAATGTTAACATGTTGTCTGTATATCATACAATGTTAACATGCTGTCTGTATATCATACAATGTTTACATGTTGTATGTATATCATACAATGTTTACATGTTGTATGTATATCATACAATGTTTACATGTTGTATGTATATCATACAATGTTTACATGTTGTATGTATATCATACAATGTTTACATGTTGTCTGTTTATCATACAATGTTTACATGTTGTATGTTGTATATATATCATACACTAATAATATCTACATTTAAATTGATTCATATAATGTTAAACTGTACCAAGAGTTTGTATCAATAAGATCTATAATCCGTGTATATAATCACCGGTGAATCATTTACTGTATAACAACACATACCTGTAATTTTATGGCCAAAAAGGAGTGTTTATTCATAGTTATTGAAACTCTCACGCTATTTAGCATTGTTACCCTTTATATATAAACCGATTGAATATTGAAACGACATAGATATAAGAACGGGACAAGAAACACATGAATTGTGCAAGGTCGTCTTTGTAATTATAAAAACGAAATATAGAAAACGTGATTAATTATTGACTTAGATCAATCATACCCGAAACATATGTAATTACAGGGTAGTACGACGGGGTCATAAACATTAAAAATCCTAAAATACCATCCACTGTGCCGAGAGTAGAGTACAATGGCTTTGATCTATCACCTTCACTACATTTGATATAAGAAATGTCATAGAATTAGAGATAAAGAAAACATTCTTCCACAGTTAGTTTGGTCACAGATGGTAGGCGACAGGTAAAGAAAAAAGTAGAGAATATAGAATAGAAATAATAAACTAAAAAATAATTAATTATAAAAGTTATCAAATAGGAAATATGTATGACCAACCGTTTCTGGAGATAGGAGAGTTTAGTAACCACAACGATATAAAGACTTGGTGGATATTTCTCAGATTGTTTTGGACACTGCTCTACATTTATTGAAAGCAACTCTAGAAACATTCCTTTTTCTTTACAGTATTGTTTTGCGTGAGCTCTCGTTGCTTTCCGTTTAGTTTTGGAGTCTTGAGTTTTTTCGTTCCTGTTTTCGTTTTGGTATTGATATGGAATAAGGTCTTCTCTCTTTGTCGTAAATATAGAGTATCTTCCGTTTTTCCCAAAACATATCCATTATGAATATGATATATATATATTAGATATGACCAGAATCAGGTAAGACTAAATTTCATGACCAAGGAAACGACACTGATTTCTACTTCAAATCAGTAAAAATGGAATACCTTACAGAAAAGTGACTTCAAATTGTTAGGGACAGCAGAAGAAAGTTAATATTATGTGTGAGAAACACTTGACTGAGGTTTAGTTAGATTCTTTAATACTGGTAGTACAATAGCACAGATGGTGTGTTTGTGTGTGTATTTAAAGTGGCAAAAAGTGAAGAAAAAAATGAAAAAGTTTAAAAGTATTAGAACGATTCATGCGAGTGCATAATATTACCGAAGCCGAGCGTGAGCAGTTTCCTGTTAAACATATGTACATAATACATAATGTCGTAATGTTTACTGGCGGTCGTTATTTTACATTATAGTAGATATTTACCAACTTACACGCGATAAAATAACATTAATTAATCGATAGATGTAAAATAAACACAGTAACAGAAGAATCGACCCAGTTAAATACTCACACTTTGTAGTGAATTGGATTTATATATTAATATTTACTGACGACTAGCACGATTGGAAACCTTGTCCTGTATACATGTATAGCGACAAAATTGTAATCACTGAAAGTCACCACTTAAAGTCGACGGAACACTTGACCCGTAATCGCTGCAATACATATTACCTGGTGTGTCACCCGAGCACGCACAGGTATGCTGACTGGGTAGCTTTAATCACAGGTATGCTGACTGGGTAGCTTTAATCTTGATACTACGTACTTGTATCTGGTTTTCTGTGCGACAGATGAGAAATGTTTACGAGAATGTGTGTATGGTAACTAAGGATGTACATTAGGTATCGGATGTTAAGTCGTCGAGCCAAGTTCTTAAGGTAAAGTATCTTACACATGAATCGACACTATTCTACTTGATTACACTGTCATTGTTTTATTAACTTTATTAGTTATGAATATGTCTCTAACTCAAAAAATCGAAGTCTGAAAGAATAGAACTAAAAAGAGATCTTGTTCCATTTTTCGTATACTTGTACTCTAATTATGTTATTGTGATCATGTCAGTATTCACTTGATACACGCCATGATTTCCGTCCAAACATCACAATAAAACATAAAATTTAAAAATAAAATGACCCACTTACAAATTAAATCTGAATTAATATGAGACCAGTCACGGGATAGAATATAACCGCTTTGTTACCTGTGGTCCCCAATGATTTCTGTAGGTTTGTGTTGGGTGTAATCAGGTGTGTTAAACATGGCGAGACACACCCAATCTACATCTCTTATGATTCAGGTAAGTCACAGACTTAAGTCTCAACAGGCCTATCTGTATTACAACTGCTCTTTTTTACATTCTACAAATATGGATGTGTGTTTTAAAGGGTGAGTCAATATTGAATATCTTTATCAGAATCGCCTTTATTTACTCACTGAGAAGTGTTTTAAACATTATTATCCATAGTACATAAAGATATCGCTATACATCCCCGCGATCTCAACAGAACGATAGAATATTCATCTCAGGGGAACTTATTAAGTAGATAAGAAAGTAAACAGAAAAGTATTAAGTCGATATGGGGTTTTGACAATAGGCTCTATCGTCAGGAATAGCTGTCTCGTGTCTGGTTATAGTTAGTTAATAGCTGATGGAAATCTTTAAATAACAAATAAATGGTTTACAATTCGCGCCAAAGGTAGTAAATACTAAATTATATATTTTTTTGAGAATATGATAGAGGAAAGATTTAGTTATGTTGACTTTATCATTAACATACTTTGATTGTTGTATGATGAACTTTTATATACATTATTCGATATACACCGTGTCTATTAGTGAGGCGCTATTCATTTGTGTAACTTTTGTAAAACCCTCTGAACCATCCGACCAAGGGCAAGGACACGACCGATCTGAATCGAGTGAAAAATGAGAACATAATACCGCAAAATAGTTTGATTTTGAAACATTTCTTTATGATGTATGATATTCAACAACGTCATTCTATAGCCAGTGAAGTGTGAACGGACAACTATACCAATATCAGAATACAATTCATCGACACCGAACACTGGCCCCTTTGTGAAGAGGTCTAGATAGTGGAATCAGATTTCCTGTCCGATGTGAACCACGGCCTATAGTTAGATATGATGGGCTGGTGATATCACATAGGATCGAGTATTTTTTCCTTTTCATATAGCTTTATTCGATAATAAAAAAGTGATTTTCATAGTTGGCAAATAACCCAGTTGTGGAATTTATTAAATTACCTACGTATGAATATTAGAAAACCTTTGGCGCCAAAATAGTCCCCGTGTTCAGTGTGTCGTCATAAAACACACAATAAGAAACCGCAAAATAGAGCTTTCGACATACGATCAACTTCAAGTAAGGAAGGTGAAATATTTCAATTGTCACAATTTGACACCAACATAATAAGCTAATTAACTAATCGGCGTGTCAGTGTAATAAGGTTCAGCATAGCCATTTCATCTCACTTAGATAACTGACACACTGTTCTTTGCAAATGTTTCGTATCCTTCCATTAAAATGTGTGTCTAGTTTGAAGCGCCCCTTGTGTTGATCGATGTTAATCAAATAAAATAATGGAAATTCGAATAGTGTTTTATATATAATTGTTCCAACGATTTTGTCTTTTTTTTCAACTTTCATTAGGACCATTGTCATTTCTTTTGTTTGTATTTTCAGGGACGCATAGTGTATTTTGAATTTCCAAGTAATTGCCCAATTTACTTACGTTATGGCCAAAGTTAGACAGATAAAAGAAGACTTTTCTGTAAAAAGCTAAGGAAAACCATGTGTTTTACATTCATCATACGTTTTACATATATTTGTGTGTCCATTAAACTGGTTTACTATGACTTGGTATATCGACCTTCTGCTTGACATAAATTTAATGGTTATTGGCCGCCACATTACTTGAGGACGGTTCCAGGAGTTCAATACTGGTACACAGCGGGTAGACACCAGTTTACAATGGTCGATAATCACGTATATGTTATTGTTACACAAAGCATCCTGATACAGGTACACACCAGTGTCCTGTAATCCTCTGATAGATGAGGTTCTGTCGGGTTGGAAGTGTATGGGAATATTGCTATGGAGACAACTGTCTCTATTGTATTACGATCCTGAAAGATGGTCATCTAGGACACATGATGTGCTAGTTTATTCGAGCTCAGTGGTATATTAAAATACATTCTAACAGGGAACTGTTCTATCATGATTTAGGTACATTTTTACATTCATAAGCCTGATTTAAATTTTCCATATTTTTTCTCGATATCCACACTTTTTTGGCCATCGGCATTAGAACAAACTAGCGCTTTGATACAGTTTCATTCAATGTTGTATACATGTAATTACTGAATATATTTAAGTATTGCGCACAATATGATGTTTACATGCTAAGTTCTTTCATTCATTACGACAATAAATATCATATCAAACCAGCTCAAAGCTTACATTTACATTCCATACAAATTTTGAGGTCGTATGAATATTCTAATTTGATTAAAATTCAAATAAGCTATTCATCAGTGACAGTGTGATTCTTTAGACTTAACAGCCATTTTGACGATGGACCGTCGCCGTTTCAAGGATTACAATTACGACTTAATGACGGCTGGCTGACATTGAAAGTCTTTCTTGTTCGTTCGCAAGCTTGTGAAAGAGAGGGTATCCAAGTCTGTATGATAAATGACGATGTTTATAGAATGTTCTACAGATAAGGCTATGCTATAGATCAAGGAAACGTAATTTAAAAACAAAAATACATGTAAAATCATCAAGAACCACAAAGGTATGAGTTAATAATGACACAAACCCATCGTTTCTGTGCTTTGGGAGGAATGTTTACCATAACAACCAAGGTGAAGTCTTTATTTTTGCCTGTCAATATACGTCATTTCACACAAATAGTAAGGATGGATTTGAAAAAGCATATAAATATTATTATCCGTTTTCGGACATTTGAGCTTAGAATCATACAAACTAAGACGTTTTAATGGTGATATAGCCAGGGGAATGAGATTTATATCGCACAAGAAATACGTGGTTAGACTTTGGTAATGAATGTATATTTTATAATTGGCAACCTTTCAAAACACCACCATCTCTGACTTTTGTGATTGATGTGAAATTCATTGAGCTATTTAATGGTTGTGTAGTGTTTGTGTACACGGGCTTACATAACGATTAATACGCTAGCGTGCTGCGACATACACAGGTGTATGGTACCCAGGGGAGTTACACATGTAAACACAAACAGGTGTATGGTACCCAGGGGAGTTACACCTGTAAAGACAAACTACCTGCAGGTGTATAACCAGTCTTAAAAGTCAGAGATGAAATATTGATGTTATTGATAAATACAAATCTCCGGGATATTTAGGTGGTCGTGCCATCTTAGTATTTGAATTTCTTTGCGTCACTGCTATATTTTTGTTGAATCTTAGTAAAAAAAATTCTGCCAAATATAGTCAACAATATATTCAATATTCAATATGAAAGTTATTCAACTTCAGAGTTGGATAACATGTAACCTGACGAGCTTGGTTGGTTCTCACGTAGGTGGACACTAACAATGTAAG
The DNA here is from genome assembly GCF_902652985.1 of Pecten maximus. Classification (NCBI taxonomy): domain Eukaryota; kingdom Metazoa; phylum Mollusca; class Bivalvia; order Pectinida; family Pectinidae; genus Pecten; species Pecten maximus. Next base: position 37,311,804 of record NC_047023.1, read on the forward strand.
GCGCTATAGAGATTTGTCCACAGTCTACTTTGTCAGACACACCCTAAATGTAATGAAGTATGTGTTGAACATATCGCCTATTAGCGGACAGACCGGCAATTGTTTAACAAACACTTACAGTCGAATCAGCTTTCGAAACGGTCCCGATAAAACAATCTGCTCGCGAAACGAACCCTGATATATATATTTCTTTCTGTGTAGATAAATATCATCGTTTTCCTTTGTAAGAGTCAAATGTCTACTTCCGCTGTTGAATGATGTTTACCTGCTGTTTGGTTTTATACATTGCTGTTATCTAATCCATGGAATTGTTATCTAATCCGTGGAATGGTTATCTAATACATGGCATTGTTATCTAATACATGGCATTGTTATCTAATACATGGCATTGTTATCTAATCCGTGGAATGGTTATCTAATCCATGGAATGGTTATCTAATACATGGCATTGTTATCTAATACATGGCATTGTTATCTAATACATGGCATTGTTATCTAATCCGTGGAATGGTTATCTAATCCATGGAATGGTTATCTAATCCACAGAATTGTTATCTAATCCGTAGAATGGTTATCTAATCCATGGAATGGTTATCTAATCCATGGAATGGTTATCTAATCCATGGAATGATTATCTAATCCATGGAATGGTTATATAATCCATGGAATGGTTATCTAATCCGTGGAATGGTTATCTAATCTGTGGAATGGTTATCTAATCCGTGGAATGGTTATATAATCTGTTGAATGGTTATCTAATCCATGGAATGGTTATCTAATCCGTGGAATGGTTATCTAATCCGTGGAATGGTTATCTAATCCGTGGAATGGTTATCTAATCCATGGAATGGTTATCTAATACATGGCATTTTTATCTAATACATGGCATTGTTATCTAATCCGTGGAATGGTTATCTAATCCGTGGAATGGTTATCTAATCCGTGGAATGGTTATCTAATCCATGGAATGGTTATCTAATCCATGGAATGGTTATCTAATCCATGGAATGGTTATCTAATCCATGGAATGGTTATCTAATCCATGGAATGGTTATCTAATCCGTGGAATGGTTATCTAATCCGTGGAATGGTTATCTAATACATGGCATTGTTATCTAATACATGGCATTGTTATCTAATCCGTGGAATGGTTATCTAATCCGTGGAATGGTTATCTAATCCGTGGAATGGTTATCTAATACATGGCATTGTTATCTAATACGTGGCATTGTTATCTAATCCGTGGAATAGTTATCTAATCCATGGAATGGTTATCTAATCCGTGGAATGGTTATCTAATACATGGCATTGTTATCTAATACATGGCATTGTTATATAATACATTGCATTGTTATCTAATCCGTGGAATGGTTATCTAATCTGTGGAATGGTTATCTAATCCGTGGAATGGTTATCTAATCCGTGGAATGGTTATCTAATCCATGGAATGGTTATCTAATCCGTGGAATGGTTATCTAATCCGTGGAATGATTATCTAATCTATAAAATGGTTATCTAATCCGTGGAATGGTTATCTAATCTGTGGAATGATTATCTAATTTATGGAATGGTTATATAATCCATGGAATTGTTATCTAATCCGTGGAATGGTTATCTAATCCATGGAATGGTTATCTAATCTGTGGAATGGTTATATAATCCATGGAAATGTTATCTAATTCGTGGAATGGTTATCTAATCCATGGAATTGTTATCTAATCCGTGAAATAGTTATCTAACCTGTGGAATGATTATCTAATCTATAAAATGGTTATCTAATCCGTGGAATGGTTATCTAATCTGTGGAATGATTATCTAATTGATGGAATGGTTATATAATCCATGGAATTGTTATCTAATCTGTTGAATGGTTATCTAATCTGTGGAATGGTTATCTAATCCATGGAATGGTTATCTAATCCGTGGAATGGTTATCTAATCCATGGAATGGTTATCTAATCCGTGGAATGGTTATCTAATCCCTGGAATGGTTATCTAGTCCCTGGAATGGTTATCTAATCCACAGAATTGTTATCTAATCTGTGGAATGGTTATCTAATCCATGGAATGGTTATCTAATCCATGGAATGGTTATCTAATCCATGGAATGGTTATCTAATCCGTGGAATGGTTATCTAATCCATGGAATGGTTATCTAATCCGTGGAATGGTTATCTAATCCCTGGAATGGTTATCTAGTCCCTGGAATGGTTATCTAATCCACAGAATTGTTATCTAATCTGTGGAATGGTTATCTAATCCACAGAATTGTTATCTAATCCGTGGAATGGTTATATAATCCATGGAATTGTTATCTAATCTGTTGAATGGTTATCTAATCCACAGAATTGTTATCTAATCCGTGGAATAGTTATATAATCTGTGGAATGGTTATCTAATCCATGGAATGGTTATCTAATCCATGGAATGGTTATCTAATCCGTGGAATGGTTATCTAATCCGTGGCATGGTTATCTAATCTGTTGAATGGTTATATAATCCATGGAATGGTTATATAATACATGGAATGGTTATCTAATCCGTGGAATGGTTATCTAATCCATGGAATGGTTATCTAATCCATGAAATGGTTATCTAATCCATGGAATGGTTATCTAATCCGTGGAATGGTTATATAATCCGTGGAATGGTTATATAATCTGTTGAATGGTTATATAAGCCGTGGAATGGTAATCTAATCCATGGAATTGTTATCTAATCCATGGAATGGTTATCTAATCCGTGGATTGGTTATCTAATCCGTGGAATGGTTATCTAATCTGTGGAATGGTTATCTAATCCGTGGAATGGTTAACTAATTCATGGAATGGTTATCTAATCTGTGGAATGGTTAATTAATCCATAGAATGGTTATCTAATCCATGGAATGGTTATCTAATCCATGGAATGGTTATCTAATCCGTGGAATGGTTATCTTATTCATGGAATGGTTATCTAATCCGTGGAATGGTTATATAATGCATGGACGACTCTATTCAAGTTCTATTTATAACTGGTATACAATCCCTAATTACTACACTGTTCCAAAATTTCCTTTTGATTTTTGTATTGTTTTGTATTTGTGGGGTGAATATTTATAGGAAGTATGACTAAATCTAGTCAAGTTTCGTTAAATGCAATTGCAAACAAGTACATGTAGTTTATTAGGATGGTGGAGGACCGGGAATACATAACGTTTTCTTTGTGGATTTCGCCTATCCAATACCATTTGGATATGGTATTCACTGATGTGATGGGAACACTAAGTAACACCGTTATAGTTCTGTCACACTGAAATACCACACATAGGTAAGATGATTGACTCCCCAATTATACCGCAACTTGCTTTGTGGTATTTCTCATTTAACAATTTATCTAGATTACAATACTGGAAACAAATAGATTTTTCCACATACCAATGACTGATACCAGTATCATAAATCACATATCAGGATCACTTTATACAGTTTAGCTGACATGAGACAACTTTCAGGATTTAACTGTAAACATAAATCACATTTAGAAATACTGCATACATGTAATAGTGCTTCACGTGTATTGAGGATTTCATCATGATTAGCGACGGCTGCCTGAATCTTTCTCAGATTATTCGTCCACAAATATCCGTAAATCCTGGCTTCCACTGAAAATCTTAACAATATAGATTTATAGTTTACAAATGTACGTATGAAAATGTTTAGATACACAAACGTTGGAAAATATTAATACCACTGCTGAAAACAACTACTGACATATCTATGTACATGTGCAGGTAACGAAAAACTAGTTAACAGACTTGTACGCAATGCATGTCTGGTTGACAACATCTTTATTGTGCTTTGTCACATGATCATCCTGTAGATCATCACAATCCTTATCAGATAGGTAAAAAAAAAACCGAAAATCCATCAATTTTCCTCTATAGGTAGATTGATGAACAACAGAATATATTGAACTCAAGCTTACTTCCACATCAGCCGCTTACCTCGATCTTTATCTACAACGTTACCAATAGGAACAGCTTACAACTCTGCTGTATGTATGGTAAGCATGATTATTTCAAAATTTCTATTGCTAATTTTCCATTTCTAGATGGTAACATATCTATATCTAACAATCCGTCAAAGAATCCCGGCACAAACCATTATGAAGTGATATACATAACAAATGCGTTTGATTGTAAATACCGCTGAATTGTAAATCTCTGTGGAATCGTTACTCGTGGAGTCGAAGGATTGCCCCAGATGTGACTGACGTATTCGGTCGATCTGTTTACAAAGCCCTTGAAATTTATGGCGATGTCGATTGTCCTTTGACGGTAAATAACATTTTTGCCATACACGGTTAAACTATGGCCGATATAAAATCCCTTCGATCGAATTTACGTGACTACAAAGTGGTCATTTTTAATGGAACCCTTGACGTGGACATTACTCTGGACATAATAACACGTATAATACTTTATCTGTACTCGTGGTTGTTAGGGTTCAACATTTTCTTTGAAGTGTGGCACGGGGATCATAATCGCAGAACAACAACGGTGTTCAACAGCGACAGAAACCCTACATAACGATTCTAAATGTATCTTCCTGATGTACTTTCATATCACACGGTAGCAAGACACATTGCTCGGTCGAATGACACGGGCAAGGTCTGTTTAGATATGTATTACCAAAGACAGAGCCGGTTTGTACGGGATAAGTGAGGGAGAAATAAAAAGTGAGAGGTACAATAGAACCAGTAAATCTGGTCCGTCAGTGTCCTCACGTCTGAGATAGTGTGTAGATCCTGGCACGTTGGTCGCAGTAGTGACATTATCAGATCAGTCGCCTCATCCGGTCAGCTCCATTTCTCCAGATAAAACTAACATAATACGTTTGTAATAGTGAATATGATGTCATAAGGTTGTAGACTATACTTGCATAACTACAGTAAAAAAAGGTATTCATTACTATTTTATAAATCCAATTTATTTATTCATTATTTTATTCATTAATTTATTATGCAATGTTAGTTCTAAAATGATCACTGATATTTTATGAAGAGCTTGGACTGTTACATCGTCGGCCTCGACAAAGTCTTCTCTTCATCGATCGGTACAATGATGTGACTGTTATGACATCAACGGTGTAATTGCCATATTTTTCATCTGTTGCGCCCTATAGTCAAACTATTTGTATCGACTGACTGTGTCCTCAGTAACGATAATAAAGTGATGTTAGAATATAATGGGGAGTGTTTACATCTACTGTTGACACTTGCAGAAGTAAACACTTCAAATCAAGTTGATCTATAGATCCCGCCAGTAAGCGACATATTATATGTATTCATTTATATTTTATGACCCTTGAACTCGCCGTAACCTCTTAAATCGAGTGTCACTCTACCTGCCAAGATAAGACATATGTATAATATTCCATTGTGTTTTTGTGTGGTTGCTGGTCTACAATCCTCCTACGCAGATGTTCAGGCAAGCAGTGCATGCTTCAAATGCTTTGGTTGTGCCATGTTAAATAATACATGTTTTAGTGAGGTAGCTGATTAATGCTCAAGTTCATTGAAGACAAGTTCTTAGAAAATTATGCTCTGTCTTTTTGTAGGTTACCATGACAAGACCCCATTGTGCATAGTGATAAATCTTCCTACGCCATCCTTCAGTAACCAGTATGGGATGTGGCGGTTCTAAAGACACAGATGAGTCCGCAAAAAAACCTAGGACGAACCAGGTATGTCAGAAAGTACTCTGTTGTGGACATCATATTCAATTCGACGTAACCACTTAAGAATCTTATAAATTATTAAAGCGTTATATAATTATCAATAATGGACTTTCGATGAAGCGAATATGTAATTATAGGATTCGGGATGAAACATTTTCTCATGTATCATTTCTTCACCGGAATAATATCCTTGGAAGTTATACTATATGTGAAAGTATGCTATTAAAGCACCATACAAGACATGTAGGAGAAGGATATATGTTTGACAGATACAGTATTGTGACGTTACAATGGTCATGACGTTATAAAACTATTATAATATACTCTTCTGAAAACATTGCTACACCGCATCATACTGACTAAAATCTGGTCATATTTGGACATTTTAAAATCCACACATGATCGAAAAAAGTAAAAAAAAAATCATATATCCATTCCAATGAGTTATTTGTTGCAGAACATGCAAGTTTATTTAGATGAAATACATTGTAGAAAATAAATGTACATTGTACATGATTTTGACGGTATATATTCTGTAATTAATAACATGCAATACTATTCACCAAATACCTACAGCCAGCCGAGGACAACGTTTCAAATGTTGAAAACCAAACTGAGGAAACCAGTGAGGTAAATCACAATACTGATGACGTCACATCAAATCGGGTAAGATGGGAACAGGTGTTCACGTCAATCCCTGGTGCTGGCATGTGTGTTTTGATTAAAACTTTTACCCGGATCCTTCTACAAAACTCATACTATCATTTCTAAAGCAAACCTTGTATATATAAAGCTTACTTCCTATTAATCAGACGCAATAATCATTATACATGTAAGATTTATTTAGGAGGACGTATATACTTCAACTCGCCAAATTGTATGTCGTCGTTTTTCACATTCCTCTCATTTTCCATATGTCCTGGTATAGCTTGAACCTATCTTTCTGTCGCCTTGTTTTGATGTGCGCGATGTCATCCAATCAATTACCATATTACTTTGCCCCGCCCGTCCGTGCGCGATGTCCTCCAATTAATTACCATATTACTTTGCCCCGCCCGTCTGTGCGCGATGTCATCCAATTAATTACCATATTACTTTGCCCCGCCCGTCTGTGCGCGATGTCATCCAATTAATTACCATAGTATTTGCCCCGCCCATCTGTGCGCGATGTCCTCCAATTAATTACCCTATTATCTTCTCCCGCCCTTTTGTGCACGATGTCATCCTACATTCAATTGCATGCTCGCTCTTCGTCATCCTGTCATCCTACTTACATGCTATGGAGTTGATATTCCTCCAACAAGTAAACCTCATATACTGTATACACATTCAATTTTGCGAAGTGTTGTTTTCGCGTCTACGGGCAAGATACAATTTTACCTTCTCGATACTATTGGGTATGAACCATGCGATGTTATCTTGGTGGTTAAATTTCAATACCGCGGAAACAACACTGCTACATATAATTCTGTTTTACAGTATATAGTATTATCTTCACTTAAGTAATTGTGGTGGTTGTAGTCTCCTGTTCTACACAATGTAATGTTGCTATGGTTGCACACTTGTACTTGGTCACCGGAAATTGGGCTTTGTAAGTCGTAATGTTAGAAAGCACGATGTGGTTTATATTGGACTTAGATTTGGACGTAGATTTGTGCAAATGTGCGTGAAATGTGTCGATGTCATGTGACCATGTGACCTTGCTGTCGGTATGGAGAATGTGTGTCGGAGTTCAATGTGGTATCCTGTGAACTTCAATCCAATAAGACGTTAGGGTATCAGGAATGGATGTCGTATCATGCGACAGAATTCAATAAAATCAATTATGCTTTTGGTATCATGTGACCTTGAACCTAATAAAGGTTTAGAGTGCTGTTGACCTTTTGATCTTGAACTCTTTATTCTTGAACAATAGAAAGCATATGACAATAGACAGTGCATGATTTTATTTGTTATCCGTAAAACTAATCTCGATTACTCCAGTACCCCAGTGGTGGCTTGTAGTTATGTTTAGGTTTCCCGGACACATGTAAATGTTAAATTTATGAATAATCTCGGAATGCAAGGAATCCGTTGTTTTTGCTGGAGAGGAACACGGTCATATTTGAAACAGTTACTAGTTTCTTCAAATAACAAAAAAATCTTAATAAACTTGCTTTGCATTAACCCATTATTTCAAATAACATGTTACCTTAATAAAGGCAGATCAAAGAAATATTTAACCATTTTTTATATAAATTTCAATAAATATGTATTGATTTTTGTATATTAATTCCATCTGTAGTTATACAAATCAATATTTTATAAGGATATTCGTGTTACCATGATCATTCTACAACTACATACATTATCATAGGTCGGTATATACTCAATGTCTAATGTGACTGACACGCGAGAGGGTTGATTACTCAATACTGATAATACTAACCAGAGCCATACCTATATTGACTTTACAAACAGGTGCTTCCTCTCTTTCGCACGCAACTGTGACGGAAACTAGCAATTGTAGTATGTAGTAGTCATTTAGCACAATTATGAATATGAATTTATTATTAACTATTTTGAAATGATATCCAATGTGAAGCTTGGGTAGTAAATAAACAATATGGAGACAGAATATCTATCCGGTATGTATACTAGAAAGCGGCAACACACAAAACCAAGTGTACTGTTTTGTTCTTTCTATGAATAAATAATGAAATTGAACGTTTAGATAGATTCAAAAGTGCAACTAATATACAGATGTAGGCCTCTGATTTATGGAATACAATGCCTTCATATGATTTATATCTTAATATTACGTAAGTAGTCTGAATTGGCAACGTAGATTATATTTTTATGAAAACCCAATGATACGACCAGTCGTCATTGGAGGCGGTCATCTTTTTGAAATCATATTGTTCATTAAATCTCTTCTCATTTCAAGTAGCCAAGAAAATATTTCGACTATCATACTACATTATAATAGTTTGTTATAGATATAGGATTTTCAATCCAATGTTGACTCTGATATTTCAGAAGAAGTCTGTGAATAGTAACAACAACAGCAAGGGAGGTAACCGGACTTCCGGTAGAGGAAGGGGTGGACAATCCAACAACGCATACAAGAGCAACGGAAAACGCCAGGCTCCACCAAAAAGTAATAAAGGCAACCGGCAATCCGTCAACGAGAAAGGTTACAAGGTACAACCATCATACGTTTTAGTTTTACATGTATAGTGTATTACGAGTCAAATTCTTATTGTTCGGGTATGCGCCATCAGCAATGAAATACTTCCAATATTACTTTTCTTCAAGTGGCACACGGAACGTATTGACGAACAAGAACGGGCATAGTATTATATGGTCCTAACCGCATCCGATAAACGACAAGATTCATGAAATCTCCAGGACTTACTGAAAACTCGACCCTAGACGGAAGGCTAGACATATAGACGAAAGACCTAAACATATTATAATCAAAACTTCAGTAAAAATGCCAGGCATATTTCTCGTCGCGAAGTCGAGGAAGACTTGATAGAGGAATCAGAAACGTACTACCAAAGAAGGACCATACAATGTACCGGTACACTTACTGTTTTGTTGATAAATAGCTATTTTGAAAACTGTAGGGTCATCAGTCTCATAACGGATAACAACTTGGAGGGGTTAGGTGTGTACAGGACCCGCCCTCCTTTCACCAGATTGGTTTGGTCGTTGCCAAAAGAATTAGCAAGGGTGCTTTAGTTTGAGGACTAATATACTGCTAATAAAGGGCCAAATCCTTAGTTATAGAAGTCGGACAGATTTAATGTAAATGATTTATTTAGACTTTTTCATTTTACATACTGTCAACAATATGTATACGTTGAAACATCATTATTATAACGACGATGTTTTATATGTGCCAGAAACGCATCAGAGAGCAACTTTGGCAGGCTACAGACGGAAAGGATGAGTTGGAATTAGAGAACGCCATCGCTGCATTTGAGAAAAACAAACTTCAGGACAATGGTGACTTGACGGATGCCAAGGAGAAACTCGCTTACCTCAATCTGAGGAAAGGTTTGTGTAAAACTCACTATATATACAAAATGTACATGTATAAAGAAACAATAAAGGTAAGCTTTAAGGTGGTTTTTTTCACACTCGGGGGACACTAGTGAGATGGTGGTGTTGAAATGAATTATCTTATTTAGAGACGCTTTCTATGGAGTGATTTTCTACAACAAAACATATAAGTTTGACTCACACATATCCCAATTTTCGTATCTAGTTTTTGTATACTATAAGCCTTTTTTATACCGCCTACACAGAGGTACGGGATGCAATCCTGAGGCGCCACCCCGGTGTACTAGACAAGGCTATACAAAACGTAGAGGAATCCCCGTACCAGTCAAACCTACAGCACTATTTGGACCGGGCCCGGGAACTGAGACATCACTTAACGGAGCTGGACACATATCGTCACGATATCCTGGAGATGGACCAGGCCACCATCTCAGAGATTCGATCTTACCACCACCCACCAGATGGCGTTCGTGAGACCATGATGTCTACCTACCTCATACTGGGCTACGAGGAAGACAAGTTGATGGTAAATATATTGTGTTCGGTGTCAAATGGAGAGACATGTTTTGAAACAAATCGAGACAAAAACGAGACATGTAGGCCTATGGCTCGATCAGTGCTCAAGAACGTATAATCAGTAGCATTCTTCATAGCTGAATATTACACTTATTACTTATATGTACAGTACTTCAGTTGTGCACATTGATTGAAAATGTCAAACTTCCTTTTTATCTTGTTTTTGTTTTATTGTATTATCTATCATCAGATAATGGTATTATTATGACTCAAATTGTATACATTTTTTGAACACACAATGGAATGATTTTAATTGTTGTATTTGTATTGCTTTCTGTAGGACTGGTCAGACATTCAGTGCCTTCTTGGTCGGTACGGTAAAGAAAGTCTGATGCGAGAGGTCAAAAACGCCGACACAGTGAACATGACCGACCGGACGGTGTCACGTGTTGACGATCTACAATCGAAATTTACGTCAGACAAGATCCGTGCTGTGAGTTGTGGAGCCGCCACATTCTACGTCTGGGTAAGTGACAACCATACCATAGTCGTCACCGGTTTTTGGTTTTGTAGTAACTTCCTGTCCCGAGGTATTTTGTAAGACTTCCTAACTTCCTGTTTTTTAACAACTTCCGGTCTCAGTACTGCTATCCCATTTTCTGATTTCGGTTATACTATTTGCCATAAACTCACAGTTTTATTCAGTTTATTCAATAATGCTGACTTGACTGAGAATTAGTATCGTGACATAGTAAGACGTTTGTAGATATAAAAGCTTGAATTCAATTACCGAGTTGGATGAGAAACTAAATAGTGCCTAGATAGAAGGAGCGAACTCACGTTCCACCGATTGACGTTGATCCGACTACAGCACATAGACTTCATTTGTACATGCATCACTATTTGAAAGAACGGCTTATTGGTTATTGTTTATCCGCATATGAAATCGGAATATTGAATGGAGCTGTCTTTATAGTAATAGTTGATGGTCGAACTTGTCCAGAGTTAATGGGTTAAGATAACTTCTTTACTAAAGTGGGTATTCACGTTACAGACATGTCATCTGCTATATACATGTAAGGATAGAGATCAGGCATGATGTAAAGTTTTCTCTGAAGTCAACCGACTGCTATAGGCTTAGCGTCATTATACATTAAAGACTAGTACGGAATGTTCATGATCGGTTATCTCCCTTTCAGAATAACAATATGTGTGATAAGTTCTCCAAAGACAACGCTGGTGGTAAGAAGTCTACAGCATCAAATGAGGCACCTGTCACCCCGGCCAGTACGAAAGAACGGAAGAAAAACAAAGGCTAGCTTCGGATATATGATGACATTCACTTCCGTTTTTCGATCCAGGCGAAATCTGTGATTCTTTTTTTTGTAGGATTTTAAACTGTATCATTACCAGGTTAAATATTCCGATCGCTCAAATATTTGCCTAGTTATTTAACTAAATATCAATTTCCTAGAACATTGCCGAAAGGGAAATCAACGCATTAAGCTGTCGTTACAATTCCTTGTTGGAAAATGTACGAAATATGACTGCCATAATGAGGATATTTACTTACGCATGCTGATTGGAGAAAAGCAACAAGCTTTGACAAAATCTGTGATAAAATTAACTCTTATTACAAAAAATATGTACAATGCTGTGTAGTGTCATTGGTCATTTTTCTTTTAGAAATATTTATTACATTAATTTATCTTCATCTTTTATAGAACTAGAGTTGGTATTGTATTTATTGTATTGCACGTTTTCACTTTAGAATTAAAACTAGTCCGAAACCAAATATAAAACACCATTATCTGACATTGTGTATATGTACATTACTGATTTTGAAATTAGTATCGCCTCTTTGAGGTGAAAACTGGGTCGAGTTTCGCTACATATAGGGTAAATATGTGTAAATATACTGTCCATCTTCCTTCGTTACCTCGACTCTTGACATCCTTATTAACTATTGAATGTTTTCGGAATGTATCAATGTAGATCTATTGTCGATATTTGCCTAAGGATGATGTGATGGATACATGTTTGTATGAACAATAGGTTATTGTCTATAGATAAAGATAGAAGATATGGTGGGAAATCACAGGGACTTGGGTTCCGATCCAGTGTCCGTATACCTGTATATATCACAGGGACTTGGGTTCAGGGACTTGAATTCCCAACCAGTGTCCGTTTACATGTATATATCACAGGGACTTGGATTCCCAACAACCAGTGTCCGTATACCTGTAAATATCACATGTAATACATATACGAACCATGGGTTGGAAAACCGTGCTTGGAAAATTATTTTTTGGAAATTTGAATTCGTTACAGGATAGAATTGATGTTGCAGGTATCTTGGTTTGAGGGGGTATTGGTGTAAGGGTGGTGTTCAAAAACGAAAACGCAAGAAAGACATAATTGAATACTTTAATTATAATTGTTAACTGTTACTCATTTTACATTTGATTATTGCATGTATTTTAAGATGGGACTCGCAATCCGAATTAAAGCGAGTTAGTGAGACAACCTATGGTAATGTTCACATCAGCATGTACTTCACGTGACGTCACCATTAACTTCTCATAGCGCATTGTAAAACTGATAGTATGATCAATTTACCTTTATTGGAAATATGATTACATATTTTCTCATTAAGCAAATATATGAAACACATTTTAGTGTAAGATTATTAAAAATGATAAGAATAAGCTCCTGGTGCTTCAGATAGGTAAACATATCCGTTTATCTTATACCGCTACACAAGTATGATGTTTTAACTACAAGTCAAGACATCAAATTGAGCCGCCTGTCTTCATTTGTTGAAAAATATCATGTCATTAAACTTCATTGTCATCCGAAAGAATGAATTCATTTTTTATAAAGCTTTGTCGACAGTACGCAACATCTCATCTGTTTCGATTACCTCCCCTTAATTACAATACTTTGAAAACGAATCTTTTAGTAATATAAACCGTAACAAATTTAACATTCACAGCTCAATGAATGCACTGCCATTGGCGTAAGTCATTGTGACGTCATAATTGTAACACTGACTATAAACAGACACGGGGTGGCGGTTTTACTTTATTTATCTTGTTTGAAAGAAGACGACACGGAATTTTCTTCATTGTACAATTTTTTTTAAAGATTATGTATATTTCTGGTGTAAGATACACTAAAGTCAAGCGAGGCGGTTAAGCAACGTAATATGGTTATAGATCAAACCTTCGGCTGATATTACGTCATGAAGAAAAGTGTTCCATTTACTCATTGCTCTTACGGAGAAGAAGTTTAAATCAAAGTGGAGTTTCAAGTGTCCCCTACCGAAATGTCGCGAAGCCATTTATTATTCCATTCTTTCCGAAGATGCTGCGTAAACATCAAACATTTTGTTTATCATATTAATCAAAAATTGAAATATCATTTTTACTGAATTTTAATTTAGCCCCCAAAACGTCTGAAAATGTGCCATACACACTAGGGAATGTATACCTGTAGACTAATAAAATTCGCAGGTCCCTGTGGTTTTTGGGGTTAGATTATCACTTTTACATATAAAAATTACATACATGATTTGATTATTGAGAAACATAACTTGGGTTGATTGTTTGAGAAGGCGAGCTTTCCTACCCTTCTTCTTGGATATGAGTAACCAACACAGAGCGCGTCATTTTGGCGGAGTAAATCTATCTCCCTAAAACGTCCGAAACACTGACAAGATGAGGTCTTAAAAATCCCGACTACATCAAACTCTCAGGCTCAACGAAGGAGACTCTGACGCCGATACACTGACAAGATGAGGTCTAAAAAATCCCGACTACATCAAACTCTCAGGCTCAACGAATGAGACTAGACTCTGACGCCGATACACTGACAAGATGAGGTCTAAATAATCCCGACTACATCAAACTCTCAGGCCCAACGAAGGAGACTCTGACGCCGATACACTGACAAGATGAGGTCTAAATAATCCCGACTACATCAAACTCTCAGGCTCAACGAAGGCGACTCTGACGCCGATACACTGACAAGATGAGGTCTAAATAATCCCGACTACATCAAACTCTCAGGCTCAACGAAGGCGACTCTGACGCCGATACATTTTCTAATTGATCACTTGGGTTGTATCTGAAGGCATTGAAACATAATTGGGTGTTGCCATATAAGCTGTACGTGCATTTAAAATGTTATTTATAATTTGATGTTATATACGTATTAGCAAAACAACGGATAATTGCACTACTTACATGCTGTTCCTAAACATATGTACGACAAAAACACATAATATTATGGTGGCTAACTGCGGTCATCTCGCATTGTCGTCTTGTCGCTTTGTCGCGTTAAGAAACTGCGACAACACGAGATTTAGTAGATAAAATGTCTGGTTTCGTTTTCAAACCGCGAAAAGGCGACAACACAACACGAGATGGCCGTAATCAGGCACCATATGATATGGATAACATATTTCATATAAAAATCATATAACATTTTACCTAGCAATGTCGGTGTATCAGTGATTTAAAATTAATAAAGCGATACCTTTTTTCTGAATCATACATATACAATTACCGGATTAGGTAACGACAACCGTCGCACGGGATATACACGTATATTGCAATTGTGGGCGATTCCATTTTTACATACAGGTATAGGTAAGTTCATAATTACAGCGTTTACTGATTTTTCATATCCATGAATATTGTCTCTTTATGTTTTAAAACTATTCTTTTAAAGAAATACGTCATAATTGAAAGTTGAAATTAATCTTTATAATTATTTTCTCATTAATGTTTGCATTCCATGACTATTCAGCCCTTTCTTACCCATTCCTTCATTGATGGATTCGCCCAGATATGTAGAGAAGTTCGTCTTGGCTTGCCCCGCCATTTGATCCGTACGAAAGTTGCCGACCGGTCTCAGTCATGGAGTCGCCCGAGGAACGATCCTCTCTCTCCCTAGAGTCTCACCTCGTCAAAAAACTCAGCACCGTCCCCGCCTGTAGGGCCATTCTAGGCTACTACGATGCCATCAAGACGTCCAATAAGTTTTTTGAATTGGGACTGACTTATGTGGAGACGGGCGTATGCACGGTCGTGGGTAACATGACGAAAAACTCTTGGGCGGGTAAGTGGGGCATGATCACTAGACAAATGGATCATATTAACAGATTCTTGGTATCTGGTGGTCAAACGACGAAATAATGATTTGAGAAATAATTGAAATGACACAGGAGAGGAATATGATAATGACCACTATCGTTTACTGCAAATTTCATAAATTTATTTCAAAAATTATTTAGCATCGAACAAATTCAAATATGGTACAGAATAGCTAAGGTACAGAATAGCTAAAGTACAGAATAGCTAAGGTACAGAATAGCTAAGGTACAGAATAGCTGAAGTACAGAATAGCTAAGGTACAGAATAGCTAAGGTACAGAATAGCTAAGCGGGTTTGAATGTCGAGACGGTCTCGATTTTCTGGAACGAATTTGTATTTTACGATTGATTGCGCCCCATATAAAACCTAATGTGGTTAAGGACGAATGTATATTGAACGATATAGAGCTGATGTATATTGTACGATATAGAACTGATGTATATTGTACGATATAGAACTGATGTATATTGTATGGTATCCATTATAGAACGCGTGTAGTTTGTGGTATAGGACGGATGTATATTGTATGGTTAGAACGAGTGTAGTTTGTGGTATAGGACGGTGAGTATATTGTATGGTATAGGACGGGTATACTTTGTATATGACGGATGTACTCTTGTGTGGTATAGGACGGATGTACTTGTGTGGTATAGGACGGGTGTACTCTGTGTGGTATAGGACGGGAGTATTCTGTGTGGTATAGGACGGGAGTATTGTGTGGTATAGGACGGGAATACTGTGTGGTATAGGACGGGTGTACTCTGTGGTATAGGACTGGTGTACTCTGTGGTATAAGACGGGTGTACTCTGTGTGGTATAGGACGGGTGTACTGTGTGTGGTATAGGACGGGAGTACTGTTTATGGTATAGGACTGGTGTACTCTGTGTGGTATAGGACGGGAGTATTCTGTGTGGTATAGGACGGGAGTATTGTGTGGTATAGGACGGGAATACTGTGTGGTATAGGACGGGTGTACTCTGTGGTATAAGACGGGTGTACTCTGTGTGGTATAGGACGGGTGCTCTCTGTGTGGTATAGGACGGGTGTACTTGTGTGGTATAGGACTGGTGTACTCTGTGTGGTATAGGATGGGTGTATTTGTGTGGTATAGGACGGGTGTATTTGTGTGGTATAGGACGGGTGTACTCTGTGTGGTATAGGACGGGTGTATATTGTATGGTAGAGGACGAGTGTACTCTGTGTGATATAGGACGGGAGTACTGTGTGTGGTATAGGACGGGAGTACTGTTTGTGGTATAGGACTGGTGTACTCTGTGTGGTATATGACGGGAGTATTATGTGTGTTATAGGACGGGAATACTCTGTGTGGTATATGACGGGTGTACTCTGGTATAGGACGGGTGTACTCTGTGTCGTATAGGACGGGTGTACTTGTGTGGTATAGGACGGGTGTACTCTGTGTGGTATAGGACGGGTGTATATTTATTGTATGGTAGAGGACGGGTGTACTCTGTATGGTATTGGACGGGTGTACTGTGTGGTATAGGACGGGTGTATTTGTGTGGTATAGGACGGATGTATTTGTGTGGTATATGACGGGTGTACTCTGTGTGGTATAGGACGGGTGTACTCTGTGTGGTATAGGACGGTGTATATTTATTGTATGGTAGAGGACTGTTGTACTCTGTAGTATAGGACGGGTGTACTCTGTGTGGTATAGGACGGGTTTACTCTGTGTGGTATGTGGTATAGGACGGGTGTACTTTGTGGTATAGGACGGGTGTCCTTCGTGGTTTAGGACGGGTGTACTCTGTGGTATAGGACGGGTGTACTCTGTGTGGTATGTGGTATAGGACGGGTGTACTCTGTGGTATAGGACGGGTGTACTCTGTGGTATAGGACGGGTGTACTCTGTGGTATAGGACGGGTGTACTCTGTGTGGTATGTGGTATAGGACGGGTGTACTTCGTGGTTTAGGACGGGTGTACTCTGTGGTATAGGACGGGTGTACGTTGTGGTATAGGACGGGTGTACTCTGTGGTATAGGACGGGTGTACTCTGTGGTATAGGACGGGTGTACTCTGTGGTATAGGACGGGTGTACTCTGTGTGGTATAGGACGGGTGTACTATGTGTGGTATGTGGTATAGGACGGGTGTACTCTGTGGTATAGGACGGGTTTACTCTGTGTGGTATAGGACGGGTTTACTCTGTGTGGTAAAGGACGGGTGTACTCTGTGGTATAGGACGGGTGTACTTCGTGGTTTAGGACGGGTGTACTCTGGTATAGGACGGGTGTACTCTGTGTGGTATAGGACGGGTGTACTGTGGTATAGGACGGGTGTACTGTGGTATAGGACGGGTGTACTCTGTGGTATAGGACGGGTGTACTCTGTGGTATAGGACGGGTGTACTGTGGTATAGGACGGGTGTACTCTGTGGTATAGGACGGGTGTACTCTGTGGTATAGGACGGGTGTACTCTGTGGTATAGGACGGGTGTACTCTGTGGTATAGGACGGGTGTACTCTGTGGTATAGGACGGGTGTACTCTGTGGTATAGGACGGGTGTACTGTGGTTTAGGACGGGTGTACTCTGTGGTATAGGACGGGTGTACTCTGTGGTATAGGACGGGTGTACTCTGTGTGGTAAAGGACGCGTCTTCCATCAAATCAAGTGAACGTTGATTTAACATGACTAGGAACAATCACCTGCGTGTATTTTTTGACGTCATCAGGTTCCACCTTAGACCAATATGCGGGGGAAGGGATAGAGAAACTCAAGGTCAAGTTCCCCATTTTGGAGAAGGCTCCGAAAAAGGTGAGATAGTCCATATACAGATTGGTACAATGTAACTTGTAGTTTTTTTACATCGTCAAAATATTGTCGTTGCTATTTTTGGATTTTGTCGCACATATAACAATGTAATCGTATACGTCAAGTTTATGATGCCCCTGTATGTAACATTATTCTCACATATTGCGCATATTAAAAGCTGATGACGAAGACCAAGCGGAAAACCATGAAGAAGGTGAAGAAGGGTGCGGCCACAGTGTTTGATACCCGTATAGGGAGAATGTTCACATTCGGGCTCCGGACTGCGGTCACTATGTCGGAGAACTTACTTGTTGGACTCCAACCGCACGGACGCAAATCACCTAGGAAACCGGACAAACAGAATGACGGACGCAAGTCGGAGAAAACTGTTCAGACGGAGGACGGGAAAAAAGTGATGATGGTGTCGAGCAAAGAACAACAGACAGATCTAAGCGGAGCGGATATGATCAAACAGAAAATGGTAGGGTTTTTTAGTTTTGGTGTAAAATTATGAAGGGCTGAACATGCGCACATGTCCACTCAAATTACATGTACACATGTCGAACAAGGTAATCGAGGTACATGCATTTATGTATAGTAAACTTTATCCATGACTTTAGTAAGGACAAGCATGATGGAATTATTACGCGTGACCCTTTTACCGCCTTAACTCTACCCATGACATAATACGGGCTTATTTCAACGTGATTCACAATGAAATAATGGAGTTTGAATACATAAAATATAATTAGATTTTAAGTCCTATTAAATACATACCGTCCCTAAAACAGCATAAGAGTCCAAAGTGCCAAAACTTCTAAAACGTTTAATTACCGTCAACATACATGTATATATTCTGGGTCATCTTTTGTCTTGTTTTGATCGTCAGGAGGCAATGGTAGAGGAAGGACCCTTGTCCAAACTCCAGATGTACGCAATGGAGGCCCTGCTGTTCCCACTCGAGCTAACGGTAATTATGACGCATTTTAACTTCTGTTTCGGGGACAGCTTGGAGTATGTGTAACCAAAACATTTTTTCAAAAGTATCAAGAAACATGTTCATCGTGTTGCTAATTATGATGATGTGTATAAGATAATTGTGTATTACACGTGTTAGCGATTTTATGTGCGACACTTCGGTGACAACGCTCCCTTATAATTACCATATGCAGTTATTGCGAACATCCTCGCTTAAGGTGAACGAATGTCTTATATAGATCATATAGGGGCATTTCAAATTAAAATACTGACGTTCGTTTTCTAAATGAAAATTCAAAGTTGAATGCCTTTGATCACTTGCTTTGACATTTCTTCGTTACAAATATATAAAATGATTGATTCAAATCGAACAATCGTGTTATTTTTAGTTGAATCATTGTAAATCTTATATGACTAGCTATAGTCTTTTTTCTGCTCAGGTTAATTTGGAAAGGAATTTTTTTTATTTAAGGTGGAGTTTTTGAGAACCCTCCATGGCTGCATACCGGGCGCAACAAAGTCAGCACCGAGCCGGAAGTCTACTCGGAAAGGGAAAGCCATGGGCGTCTCCCCAGAGAAAAAGATGGAGATCGAATCGAGACGAAAGGTATTTCGTGATTAATCAATTAATGAGCTATGATGTGTAGTGTCCGTACTACTAGTCGGGAACAACTTAATACATATATTCATAAGTCTATCTGTAACATGATAATGGCACTTGAATGTTCAGAAAACATGACATGATCCTTTGTGCAGTCTTCTGGGGGTAATTTCTCAGTATATTTTCATATTTAGAATCTTTTCCATTGTATTTCCCATTTAGGCGAAGTTTGTTTTCTGGACATTGTCTTAACCATATTGTTTGGTAACATGTAATTTGCTTTCTCTCGGCCATGTAGGTATCTCCTAAAAAGCGAATCCAATCATCGTTACTCGGAAATCTAAAGAAGGTGACATGTCGGGTGCTTGGTTTGGGCTCGTCGGCTAAAAAGCAGAGCGACATCCGGGACTTCATCAAGTGCAGCAAACATCGTGAGTGGTTATTTCTACAGCCGATTGTGTGACGTCATATTAAAATATAATAACAAATTTAGTGATATTACAAAATAAAATGAATGATGCAGATAACATGGAAATAATGAGTTATATAAGATTTTATTAAGAGAAGTGAACTCGCATTTCCAGGGGGCCTGAACCTTGACCCCGCGGTGGAGGGCGACGACATGGAGAAGAAGAGGAAACACGACGACGTATCGGACGGGTCGGCGTCGACAGACGAGGACTTGATGTACATGGACCTTGACGACTACGAGTCCGATGAAGACCCAGACTATGAGGTAGAGAATACCAGACATAATTTGGAACTATTATCTCTTATTTTCCATTTTCACCTTGTTCATAGAATGAATGCTTTTACTTCTGTATACATGTATATACACTCATCCTGTACATTTTTGTGCACACTTCCTGTACATATCTGTGCACACTTCCTGTACATGTCTGCACACTTCCTGTACATATCTGTGCACACTTCCTGTACATGTCTGCATACTTCCTGTACATATCTGTGCACACTTCCTGTACATGTCTGTGCGCACTTCCTGTACATGTATGTACACACTTCCTGTACATGTCTGTGCACACTTCCTGTACATGTCTGCACACTTCCTGTACATATCTGTGCACACTTCCTGTACATGTCTGCATACTTCCTGTACATATCTGTGCACACTTCCTGTACATGTCTGCATACTTCCTGTACATATCTGTGCACACTTCCTGTACATGTCTGTGCACACTTCCTGTACATGTATGTACACACTTCCTGTACATGTCTGTGCACTCTTCCTGTACATGTCTGCACACTTCCTGTACATGTCTGCACACTTCCTGTACATGTCTGCACACTTCCTGTACATATCTGTGCACACTTCCTGTACATGTATGTACACACTTCCTGTACATATCTTTGCACACTTCCTGTATATATGATTATATCTGTGCACACTTCCTGTACATATCTTTGCACACTTCCTGTTTATATCTGTGATACTTCCTGTACATTTTCCCTTGCGTTGGACAGAATTCCTGATTGAGAGACAGAATTCCTGATTGAGAGATATAAGTAATACGTAATATACATACACGGTTCAGACTGTATACATACTGTTGTCGCCCTCTTGAAATCCGATATTGAAAATAAAAATATTTATCCTTCCAGAACGGTGCTAACATCTCGTGTGGCCTTTGTACAATATTAGTATTTTTTAATTTTCAGCCGACGGACAGCAGCATGAGTGACATAAGTATAGAATCTGACGAGGGGGAAAGCGAGGGAGAACTGGAGACGGAGAAAATGGATGAAGAAATGTACCAATTGAAGGAAAAGGTATGTTTGTTAATAAGACTAATGTGTAAACCATCGTTTGTCACCTAATTATGTCGGGAACACGTGTGTGCAACCAGACAAACGAAGTTATAGGGGAAATCAAATAAAATTCATCAAGAAAATACATAGTAAGACGGTCTCATTCTATTTTTGTCCTGTCTTCAACGAAAGCGAGACTGGCGGCGATGGCGGTGTCGTCAATATTTCACTTTAAAAAAGTGGTTTTTAGATCGGTTACTCAAGAGGTGCAAGTCCAACTGGATAAAGTGGACTTCTCAATTCAACCGTCGTTTGTGGAATATCGTACTGAATTGAGGATGCTGGAAAACTTCACACATTAAAGTTTTGCTTTTTGCTGGTTTTTCCAGTCAGCTAGGACTATAGTCACATTTTACATGTAGCATGGCCCTGTAACCCCACTATATAGAGATTGTAATGTTTTGTGTATTTTGGGGTTGAAATCACGGGTTATAAGAAATTGATCATACATTGTAGGATCTTCATTGCTTCTCTTACAGACAGATAGATTGTAGTCAAATTGAAACAAGTTTAATAATATATCAAAGCTGTTTTCTGCTCAGTTCTCGGGAAGAGCATATTTTTTTGGAATGTTTGTTTTGCAATACAATATCAAAACATTTATATCATATAGAATATCTATGAAGAGTTATGATATACATGTACTATAAATTTATTGGTACTGAAGTTTGTTTGGTAATATTTGGAAATATACAGACATTTTAGCGACTGTGGGATTTTCTTAAAAGTTGACAAGAATAGCCAAGACATATCGTATTTCATAATTCTTGTTTGTTTCTAGGATATCAACAAACCACCGGAAGTAAAGGCGGGACAACAGCCACCAAAACTGGATGACAAGGTTCAAAACTCACAGAAAAATGACCCTAACGACCCCAAAACTGACCCCAAGGTAACAAAACAGGACCCTAAGAGTCAAGCGTCACCAAAACCAGATCAGAGGTCACAAGCTATAACCAAACTCGACTCCAAGACCACCAAGTCTCCCAGTAAGGACCAGAGGACACCGACGACTGGACCCACAGAGGACAAGAACAAGAATGTATGTAAACAACCTCCAAAGGGGAATACTATAAACCCCTCGCCAATCCCCACAAAATGACCTTATAACATGCGACTAATCAATGTATAGGTTGGACAGAACGATGTGTTCTTCTGGACTATTTAATGAACATCCAACAGTCTTACTTAAATTTCACATGATTTATTTATTGTTCGTTTCATTCATATTTCATTGACATTTATAATACCATTTATTGACAATTTGACATTGACTAGATTCATTAAACTCCAGATCGATTACAGCAGTTGTTTGTTTTTATTTGTTTTACGTGTCCTGGAATTGTCTCCCCTTGCTTACACCGGAAGTTCAGAACATGTTCAGAATAGACTTAAATTCCTGCCGAAATCTTCTGCTCTACGCCTCCTTCGAAACAGCGACTGTTTAAGAACGCTTTCGGTCCAGCCAATTTGATTTCCTGATATTGATATACGCCATGGGGCGGTCTTTCCTAAGGTGGCGTTTGATAATTTTCTGGGAGGAACGAAATTCTTTATTCGAGAGCTGTATTAGATTGAGCGTTACTACTTTATATCACTTATCAGATCATGGTGAACAATTATACCTGCCTTTGGTTGTACATTGAAAGTCCAACTACAAACTGTAAAATGTTTCGATCAAAACTTCAACGTAGACTCCGAAATCACTGTACTGTCAAGATCACAAATGCTAACTTGGAGAGTCTTGTTTGACACGATACACTTAAAAAGATACTGTACGCTTACAATGCCAAACAAAACCCCACGACACGTATATTTCATTGACAATCACGATTGTGGCCCCGACTCTTTACATTAACGAGCGCAACCAAACGGTGAGATTTGGTACGAGGGGAGGTAATCCTATCTAGTTTAGCAAGGAGATACCTTGGCCGTCTGGGGCTAGCGGCTGTCCTACGTATATGTGCCTATAGGTTAAAACTCGTTATTACCTAAACTAGGAAAATAGCTAACCAACTAACATTGTAAATAGCCACAAACAAAATCTTATCCTGTCTATTTCGATGATTATAAACAGCATTCAGGTAGAAACAATGATGTAAGGGTGTGATACAATGTACCAGCAATGACTCGGTAATACACTAACTTAATATTACATGCATTTATACATAATATATACATACATGCCTACAAAGGGACAGTTTAGTGAAGTGTTTTATCTATAACCACGTTATATAAAGTATATTAATAGTTCGGTACTCCTCGTAGATAATAATTCACGCGAAATATATATAACAGAACTTATGAAGACAATGATTTCTCGAGAGATTTTCATTAAAACATTTAATTCAGATTTAGTGAAATGCTGTAATGATCTAGATCGATATTAAAGTTGTATCTAAATTTTCATCCGCTCCCTAATTAAATCAATCTAGTCGTACTAATGTGCAATGCCAAAAGTTATCTTATTATAAACATTGATTTTTTTCTTTAGAATGCATAAACATGTATTTTCAATTTCAATTTGTTATTTAGTACGAAAATATACAGTAAGCTGGTTAAAGGAAGTATATTTTTATATACAGGATATCAACAAGCCACCGGAAGTAAAGATAGGGGGATATCCACGGGATGCGGAAAACAAGACACACGCCACAGTGGAACCTGAACCTAATGTTAAAGCGGAATACAAATGTGTCCTAAAGGTAAACAAACAGGAGAATAAGCAAACGTCCCTGAAAGCTTGATCTCAAAGTACTTAACACACCGCGAGATTTACAGCCGGGAAAAACCCCTAAGGAACAGAGCGACAACGTACAAACATTGGTTAAACCTCACCCAAAGTTTCCACCAAAACCTGATCCAACTACGTTCAAACAAAACGGAAATATTCAAATGTCAAATGTGCAGGAACACGAAATGGACATCACGATGAAGGAACCATCGAAACCCGATCCCCAAATAATTATCAAGTCAACGGTAGTAAAGCAGGGTCAAAAACCAGAAGACAAGGTACAAATACAAACTACTTTAACGCCTAACCCCAAAGAAGTTACAAAAGAACCAGAAATAAGAGAGAGCCGGTATAATCCTGACGACAAAGGTGGATCTTCTGTGAAACCTATTGTTAAGGTATTTAACAAATCAACGGGAATACAGGAACAATATCCATCGAAGCAGGAAGACAGGGATCTAAAGGCTCTGAAAACTGGTCCAAGCGTATCTACTAAGCCGTCGGAAGAAAAACAAGTTCAACAGTCGCAGAAAAATGGCAGTGACTTGACTGTTCAAATATCTGACTTGAATGTACCAGTCGAAGCAAAATCTAGACAAAAGCCGACGAAACAAGAGGAGCAAACGAGGAAATATGACCCGAAGGTGATACCGAAATCACCGGAAGTAAAGCAAGGTCCGTTTAAACAAAAAATGGGCGACAAAGTCCAATTTTCTCCGAAACCTGGCCCAAAGGTATTAAGCAAACCACCGGAAGTAAAGGTGGATCAGAATCAACAGAAACCAGAGGAAAAGGTTCTATCCTCTCCAAAACCTGGCCCAAAGACAGTAAGCCAACCAACGGAAGTAAAGGTGGATCAGAATCAACAGAAACCAGAGGAAAAGGTTCTATCCTCTCCAAAACCTGGTCCAAAGACAGTAGGCCAACCAACGGAAGTAAAGCAAGGTCACTATCAACAAAAATCGGACTACAAAGTTCAATCTTCTCCAAAACCTGGACCCAAGACAGTAAAGTAAGCCAAGTAAAGCAAGGTTAGTATCAACACACAAAAAATGATAATAAAAACAGACGGCAAATTTCAATCTTCTCCGAAACCTTACCCAATGAGTACCCAAACCACCGGGAGTAAATCAAGATCAGCAGCAACAGAAACCGGAAGACATATTAAATCTTTAAAACAAGAAACAACCCCCCCCCCCCCCCCCCCCCCCAAAAAAAAACCCAAAAAAACCCAAAAAAACTAACTTCTCTGAAAAGACCCAACCAATACAAGTTCCCTTTAAACTGGACCACATAATCGACTTCAAGATTCAGGCTTCACCGAGACAAGACCAAAAGGCCACAAGCTATTATAAATTTGACCTCAAGACACCTACATTTCCAAGTAAGGACCAGAGGACACCGACGACTGGATCCACAGAGGACCAGAACAAGAATGTATGTAAACAACCTCCAAAGGGGAATACTGTACACCCCTCACCAATTCCCACAAAATGACTTTATAACACGTGACTGATATTGTACAGGTCTCCCTCTGTATAGACCGTACGATAGGCTGTTAGAACTTCATCACATCCGAGTATCAGTCTTGCATCATTAATTGACAATTTTTGACAATCAGCTAGATTCATTAAAGCCCCGATCAAATGTAATAGTCGTTTGATGTTCATTATTTACACTTTGAAACCTTTGTAGTTAATGCATGATTTAGTACGGTGCTATTTTAATCATCAGGTTTCTTTTCGTCTGAACATGTGATGACACGTGCTATAACGTCTGGCTGTCCAGCTCAGTTTCCTGATTTGGAAACCTTCATGGGGATAAAGTAGATATCGGTATTTCTCGGGCTCCGGTAGCAAGAACGGTACTCGCACCGTCCGGAGTGATTGGATGATCCCATACAGAAACCAGGCAATCATCACCCGGGATCGTCACTTTACAGAGTGGTTCCTAACAAGCCGTATGAACACCTTCCCGACGATAAAAACAGGATGGTTCCTAACGGAAACCTTGCATAACGCTGTCCCAAGTGATGAACCTCTACCTTTATAGTATGTAATTGATGGTTCCTAACGGAAACCTTGTATACGCTGTCCCAAGTGATGAACCTCTACCTTTATAGTATGTAATTGATGGTTCCTAACGGAAACCTTGTATACGCTGTCCCAAGTGATGAACCTCTACCTTTATAGTATGTAATTGATGGTTCCTAACGGAAACCTTGTATACGCTGTCCCAAGTGATGAACCTCTACCTTTATAGTATGTAATTGGTGGTTCCTAACGGAAACCTTGTATACGCTGTCCCAAGTGATGAACCTCTACTTTTATAGTATGTAAATGATGGTTCCTAACGGAAACCTTGTATACGCTGCCCCAAGTGATGAACCTCTACCTTTATAGTATGTAATTGGTGGTTCCTAACGGAAACCTTGCATACGCTGTCCCAAGTGATGAACCTCTACCTTTATAGTATGTAATTGATGGTTCCTAACGGACGTCCTGAATGATAGATATACACTTGACAGGATGGTTCCTAACGAAGTCCATATATGGGAGAGACAGCACTTAAAAATAACGTGAAAATTTAAAGGTTTTCTTGTTAACGCGAGTTTAGACATTTGAAGAATAATTGATTATCATACGTAATAATTGATTATCATACGTAATAATTGATTATCATACGTAATAATTGATTATCATACGTAATAATTGATTATCATATGTAATAATTGATTATCATAGAAATAATTGATTATCATATGTAATAATTGATTATCATATGTAATAATTGATTATCATACGTAATAACAAGGCATCGCAAACGATACAAATCCCCTCGCGTGCTAACACATGAACTCGTTCGAGGTATTCCCATGCTGGACCAATATATGAAGTTTGGTCAGGATCCGTTCAAAAATGAAGTCGCAAGAGCGCTGACAAAGATTTTCTATAAATAGTAACGCTGACCTTGACCTTGACCTTGGCACCCTGAAACACGAACTCGTTCAAGGTATTCCCATGCTGGACCCATATATGAAGTTTGGTCAGGATTCGTTCAGAAATGAAGTTGTAAGAGTGCTGACAAAGATTTTCTATAAATAGTAATGGTGACCTTAGCCTTGACCTTGGCACCCTGAAACACAAACTCGTTCGAGGTATTCCCATGCTGAACCCATATATGAAGTTTGGTCAGGATCCGTTCAGAAATGAAGTCGCAAGAGCGCTGACAAAGATTTTCTATAAATAGTAACAGTGACCTTGACCTTGACACCCTGGAATAACTCGTTCGAGGTATTCCCATGCTGGACCCATATATGAAGTTTGGTCAGAATCCGTTCAAAAATGAAGTCGCAAGAGCGCTGACAAAAAGTGAACATACGTACGTACGTACTTACGTAAGTACGTACGTACGAACGGAACGCTATATCCCCTCCCCGACTTTCGTCGCGAGGGGATAATTAATTATCATATGTAATATTAATTTTGTCTGACCGATATGCTCTCTGAATAAACAAAGTGCTGTTAAATATCTGATTAATATTCTACCTGAGGGACAAGTGGCTTTGGTTTTGACAATATACCAATGTAAGCAACTAGTGTGACATTTTACGTCTTTATTGAATCACAAATGTTATAACAAAACCCAACAATGATTAACATTAATATATCGGACATTCAATAATGTTAAAATATTTCATATTAAGATGATTGGGAACATAATAAATCACCCGATTTATGAACTGACTATTTTCACATGACTTATATCAATGAATTTTTTTTTAAATGCAATTAAGATAATGAATTACACATGTAAATGTGAATGTCCTTGAAATACAATGGATTAAAAATTTCTCTGAATTTATATGAATTAATTAAAAATTGAATCATCATTGCACAAAAATAATTTCTGACAACAAATATATTTCAAATAACTGGACATGAGCATCAATAACACAAAACTGTCAACTGTCAAAACAAGAGATAATTGATCTCTGGAATATTTGCTAAATGGAATCCTAAATTTTAAGTTCGGTATATTTTCTTATTACTGTATTGTCGCCTTAAAAATGTTTTTCTCTGCAGTGATTTTCTCCGTTGTGATTTACTCCGCTGTTGTTTTCTGCTACTTTAGATGATGTAACCAATACATAAACACAAAATATGGAAAATTCCTCGACACGACGACAACGCTTTACTTCAAAACATTGACAAAATTATACTGTGCAGTAAATCCTTGAGTTGTCTCCCCTCACATCTGTCGAAACTTGAGAACCCGTTTTGGAACGATTTCCCCGGTATAGATGTCGCGGCCATCACGAGACACTGCGATGTCATGCGGCTGTCCGAAACCCTGAAGAAAAACTCACTATTATTAGAAATAAATAAAAAAACAAATGTGTATGTTATGGGAGAGGGCTTAATATACGTTTGAAAACTTGTGCCCAATCCCTTTGTAATAGATTGTAAATTACAAATAAAATATGTTTAAATCAAAATTACTTACACTGGTACTGCAGAACAAAGTATCTTGTTCATATATAACACAGCGCCCGTGCCCGCACTCGAACTAGCGACCCTTCAGTCGCGTAACCCTGAGTTAAACTAGACCAACATGCCTCCAATAATGCTAATACTATTACTAAACATTTCTCCTGGTTGGAAAGTATGGTTTATGTTAGGATTCCGGTTACACAACCAATTACCTTCATCAGACAAATGACCAAGACCGTGTACGAGTTGTCTTAGAAATTCGAAGATCGATGTTCATTTCGGCTATGCTGTGTGTTACAATACCTACAGCACTACAGCATAGTATTGTAACACATCAGTATAGCCAAAATCGATATGATCTCCGAATTTCTACGACAACTCCTACACGTTTTACACCTTTGTCTGATGAAGGTCTGATGACAGTGTACATGCCGCATTAGTCATTAAAACATCATGTATAAAAATCATTGGTTGTATAACGAAAATCTTACCTAAATGTTAAAACCAGGTGACCAACCTTGTATATTCTGATCAACAGAGTTATCACCCTTCATTGAACTCTATGATGGTATCATAGCCCTTAATGGACAATTCCCCTCGCAGATTCAATTTCATTACACGGAGGAAGATCGTGTCCTGTGTAATCGTTAGTGTCATTAATTCGTTAAAATACCAGAGCTCCGTGACGCAGTGTGACCTTACCTTAACATAAAGGAGGTTCCTTAAACTGTGACTTACCACGAAGTTATCTCCCCCTACCATCCGGTTCGGTGGCTCTGTCCTGTATAAGATTTGACCGTTCATGTCGATTTTGAATAGGAAAGCGTTGGGCATTGGGCCACTCACAAGGTACATGGCCTCCTCTGGACCTGTAAAGTAAAACACGTTAAGGGTATAGGCTATCTCATATAGTTATCTCCCTTGTCTGTCATTGAACAGGTCTTTTCGTCTATAAATAACATGTAAATCGTATGTGCACGAAGGGGGTAAAAGTCTTTTTGGAAAAAAGACGTGTGTAGCATACAGCCTTAAGTATAGGTGTGAATGCAGGCAGACCAGAATAAGTAGCCTGTCGGGCGGAATGTACAAGACATATTAAGATTCTAGAATTATGTTATACCCGTAATTACCATATTCCCAATCAAGCTGATTGATCAGCCTATCATTTTACTCCATATTAATATATACTCGTCTCTAAACACTTTAATGGATGAATATCAGAATAACAGCTAATTACGCTACACAAAATCATAATATATTGTCTCTATTTGTCCTCAGTAATGTATACCGATGACCAATATACTTGTTATACAGGGGTTTACACGATTAATTACACGGTATCATGTCTTAATACACTTTACAGCCCGTACATGTAATGACGTATTGTGTTTATTATTGGGGCGTACTTACCATTGTCATCATATGCAATAGCGAACACCTTTCCGAATTCTTTATTATCAAACGACCGTACGAAGTGTCCCGCCTCCGTTCCGTTAATGCCTGCCGAGAAGCATTGGATTCTGGAACACAACATGTACAAATATTTAGGTTCTGTAATACTACTTCTTAGAAATATGTTTACTTCAGGCGCCAGCTTCATCAATATTTCCAACTTAAGTGAATTCCTTAACTGAGAATGTCTGTAGAAAACATTCACTGAGATGTTTCCTTAAGCTAATGATGCTTTCCTCTGAAACTTGAAACTTGAATGTTAGGGAACGTTGATGAAACTGGGGCCAGGTTAATTAACACACTGTTTTTGTTACCTACCTGTAAAATATCATCTCAAGTCATACTCTCTTTGCAGCATGGATTATATTGCCCAAATGAGTCCAATACAATTCATCCAGGTGAAATATGTATTATATATACCAAAATCAGTTGATTTTGTATTTTAGAACCTTCACATTAAACTCCAGCTGAAATAGAAGACTTCCAGCGATTTAAATCCAGGTACTGGGCATAATTTCATCCTTATCATGACAACTAAACAGATATTTATTTATCAATGACAAATGATATTTATCTGGGATATTC
Source organism: Pecten maximus (assembly GCF_902652985.1). NCBI lineage: Eukaryota > Metazoa > Mollusca > Bivalvia > Pectinida > Pectinidae > Pecten > Pecten maximus. The sequence goes on from NC_047023.1 coordinate 37,342,697, forward strand.
ATTACTCATACTTATTTTCATCATGTAAAAAGGAGAGTATTATATTGAACACCGTTGAATAATTTTATTTCATCTGTTACACTCATTTTCATTGGTTGCAAAATTAAGGTTATTTCTTCATAGCCCGAAAAAATTTACGTCATTTTTAATGACGTAATACACGTAGAACTACTCTTGACGTCGTCTGCTTGCGACTATCAATGTGTCGTTCAACGTCGGATATTTTCGGATTGGTTATCGAACAGAATATCGATTATAAAGTCATCGGAGATACGAAAGCTCTATCAGAAGCTACAGTCGAGAATGTTCTGCAAACCAAAAACGTGTAATCAGCAACACTTTAGCTTCGATAATCAATCAAAACTGCGGCCATAATCAAAATGGCGTAGGCCCACTTGTGGCCGCGGAAAATACAGCTTGCCTCTGATACCGTCCAACTCATACGCCTCCTCGATTAGCAATGTTCTGTCATCGGGGATGTTTTCCAACTCATCTTTCAATAACTGAGTGTTTAATTTTCCTCACAAGACTCTTACATATAAACAAACATTCCAGTGTTTCTGATTTGTTAGCCTACAGCACCGTGAGTGACTGTTGACTGTGTCCTCAGACTAGTGCGAACTGAATCAAACCGGTTCGGCATGATCGTTTTCGCGGGAAATTTTAAAAGCGGCACAGTTATTGGCCTCAATGAACCGCTGGTGTAATATTAATGCGCCGCACATCAATCTATCAAATTGTTAAAATAAATTGAATAAATGATGGTTTATGTCTAATAAGCATTGTTTTTAGTTATTACAATAAAACTATAAGCATTATTCCCAATTTATTTTTGCTTTATGAAGTTTCGCGTCTATGAAAAAGAATGCCCATCCGTTTTTTTGTCTATGACTTCATAAACCAAAAATAAACTGAGAATAATGCTTAAATATCGAAGCTGCAAATGGCTATAATTGTATTGGATTCGAAACAAATAACTAATTTTGTATTAATGAATTATCACTGTACCTGTAGGAGATCGCCATTTCTTACCTGCCATGTTCTCTGTCGGCCACACAAATGATGTTTCTAGCCTCGATCAAAGCGAGGCTGTGTGGTACGAAGAATTCGTCATCACTCAGTAAACCAGTGTTTCCTGTCAACAAATATTCATTGAAATAGAAAACCAACAGCATTTGAACTCACACGAATTCGCGTCTGTCATTCTGAAGAGTATCGGTTAATATTTGCTTCTATCAGGTTGGTATAACTACATACTGACCTCACTAAAGGCAATAATTGGTAAATATACCGACATGTTGTTTTCCGCTCTATCTCATACAAGCGACCAATGTAGCACGTATTTGTGGATTCCCCTGGTTTACCCCGCGGCAACAGGTGCTGAATACCCTAAATTAACATTAGGATTCCTATTTCTCTGTTTCCACCAACTTCACTCTGACCATGACTTACCTATGCTGGACTTTTTGCCCCACTGTGTTAAAAGGTGTCCCTCTTTGGAAAATTTCATGATTCTTCCGTTGCAATATCTGAAAAAAACGATTTTAATTACGAAAATTCATATTTATATAAATAACGACATGAACAGGTAATTTGAAAAAAAATGTTTATAGAACCAAGGAGTAGGAACGCATTTTCTCTTTTTTTTTTTTTTATACATTTAATAAGCAAATCGATATCAAAGGTCACTGGTTGACCTCTAGTTTAACTCTTACCCGTCTGAAACAAAGAAGTCGCCATTAGATGCAACAGCGACATCTGTTGGTTTGCAAAAGTGGTCATCATCACTTCCGGGAGTCATAGCTTCACCCAAGACGATGTCTGATGGCTCGTGACTACCTTTAGGGAACATCATTACCTGTAAAAACCGAGATAAGCTTTGAAAATATCAGGTATGGTATAACTATATATGGATTTACTTTGTACCGGTACTTCATTATGAGAACAATTAAGCATTTAATGAATGGCTGAAGTAAAATTAATCTTTATCTAAAATGATACGTATCAAGATTTTGAAATATTTCGTCAATGCTTTTTTTTATGAGTAACCGAACATTCTACATGTGACTTTGGCATAATAAAAAAAAAAACCCATTAATTTGAAACTATTTAAATCCACATTATAACTCATAGACGTTCTAAATATGTCAAATCCA